>NC_072733.1:89428178-89715167 GCF_026930045.1 Uloborus diversus | reverse complement strand
TAGTCCCCAATGAAGATCAATGGCCCTCTTAAAGCTATCCACTCCCTTGCTCATTACCGCCTCTTCCGGTAAGCTATTCCAAGTGCCCACGACCCTGCTAAAGTAGTAGTTTTTCCTGATTTCCAAGTTAGCCTGAGATTTAAATAGCTTAAAACAATGACCCCTTGTCCTGCTTTCCCCGCAAAAATTTAATCCATTTACATCTTTCATTTTGATAAATTTAAATAACTGAATCATGTCCCCTCTGACTCTCCTTTGCTCCAGGCTATACATGTTAAGCGTATTAAATCTGGTATCATAATCTAAATCTGAGAGTCCCCTTACTAATTTAGTTACCCTTCTTTGAACCCTTTCCAATACAAAAATATCTTTCTTCAGATAAGGCGACCGAAACTAAACAGCATACTCCAAATGAGGTCTTACTAAACTCCTATATAAAGGCAGAAGAACTTTCTTAGATTTGTTTGAAATAGATCTATTGATGAACCCAAGCATTTTGTTGGCTTTGTTACTAGCAATACTGCACTGTTGACTAAACTTGAAGTCCTGATTTATAAAGACACCCAGATCCATAACATTTTCTGCCTGATTTATGACTGAACCCTGTAAACGATATCTCATACGCTTATTTCCATGACCTAAGTGTAGCACTTGACATTTCCCTACATTAACTGCCATACCCCATTTATCTGCCCACTTAGTAATATGATCTAAATCCTCTTGCAGCTGTTTTACTTGTTCTTCATTTTCGACAATCCCCATAACTTTTACATCGTCAGCAAAACAATTCATGCTTCCAGAAATATTTTCATTGATGTCATTCATAAATATAATAAACAAAAGAGGCCCTAAAACTGATCCCTGAGGAACCCCACTTAAAACATCACTCCAATTAGAATGATTTCCTCTCACAACTACTCTTTGCTTCCTACCAGTAAGCCAATTTCTAACCCAAAGTAAAGTTTTTCCTCCTATTCCAATGTCAGCTAACTTGCTGAGAAGAGCAACATGCGGTACCTTGTCAAAAGCTTTTTGAAAATCAATATAAACAACATCCACACATTTTTTGTTATCTAAAGCTGAGGTAACCTTGTCGTAGAAATGCAATAAATTAGTAGTACAGGATTTACCTTTCCTGAAACCATACTGCAAACTAGTCAACAGACTATTAGTCTCTAAGAACATCATGATCTTAATTTTGATCAAAGTTTCGAAAATCTTACAAATCACCGAAGTCAAACTTACAGGTCTATAATTCCCAGCAATACCTTTAGACCCCTTCTTGAAGAGTGGCGTTATGTTAGCCAGCTTCCAGTCCTCTGGCACCGTCCCCGAGTTATAAGAAGCATTGAAAATATTCAAAATAACATCCACTAATTCCTTTGCACATTCAACTAAAATTTTTGGATAAATATTATCTGGTCCCGGAGCTTTAGTTGCTTTAATCTTTTTCAAATGAAATAAAACCTCCTCCCTGGAAAATACAAAATCCTCAAGCTGTATAATAGCTTGTGTCTTGTTAGTGTCAACTGTTGAGATACAGTTATCGTTAAACACACTGGAAAAAAAGTTATTTAGAACATTTGCAATATCCCTATCGTTTTGGATTAAATTTCCATGCTCATCAACCAAAGGCCCAATTTGACTGTTTCGAGCTTTCCCAGAATTAGCGTAAGCAAAAAACCTCTTAGGGTTCCCATCAATGTCATCTGCCAGCCTTTGCTCCAATTCCCTTTTCTGAATCCGTACCAAATACTTAAAATTTCGCCTTGCCTTACCATACTGGAGCCTCTCCGCACTCTGACCAGTTTCTTTAAACTTACGAAAAGTGGCTTGCTTATAATTAAGAGCTTCTTTAATCTCCCTGGAGAACCACATGGGCCAAATTTTGGTACTAACACCTTTTCTCCTAAAAAATATATTTTGGGCCTCCCTGCAACAAAATCTCTATAGCCCCTCCCCAGAGGCCATCAGTGTATATTTGTAACATTAAATAAGTCTTAGTGCTAGGTTTTTGTTTGAATTTTTTTTCTTCAATTTCATAGGCTGTTGGACCCCTTAAGACCTGGGACACCCCACACTGCGGGGGTCCTATCTCGCTCTCCCCCACTCCAAAAAAAAAAAAAAATTAAGAGCCTCTGAATATTTCAATGGTTTAGTGGGCACACCTAGTTAATAGATTAATTTGTATTTAGTTGAAAACGAAATTATATTAATCAGAGGTCATTTTTATTTGAAACTAGATGCAGATAGAAATATTCAGAAATGAATTGGGAAGTTAAGGGGGGGGGAGGCGTGTATTTTGACATATATATTTTTTAAAATTCATATATGCATAAGAAACAGATGTCTCCATTGTTTTATATTTATTTCTTGAAAGTACACTATCTATTATTTAAAATTTTCAACAACATTTTTATACCAAAACAATACTAGAATGAAAAGTAGTTAGGTAGTAGAGATTTTTTTAATGAAACAAAATTAAAACAATTCAGAGCACCAAAAAAGGACTTGTACTTATTTTGAATTTTTATGAGAAAACAAAAACTAAAAATTAAAAACAATTTAGCATGAGGAAAACTCATTTATTTCACTCTAAGTTTTCAGATCAATAGCATGACCTTATTGTTGTAATCTTGTTGTTGTTGTAAATAACATAGATCTCTGTTATTCAATTTATTTTTTGGTGTTATTGTATCTATAAACTTTATTTAAAACACAAAATTTCCAGCATTTTCATCCGAAAAAGAAAACATTAGTTTAATTAAAAACTTCAGTCATTAATGGGCTAATCTTCAAAAAGTGCAACTTTGCTGTCACATGCCTTTTACAGTTAAAACTAAGGAATAGTTTATTATTTTTTAATTTCAGCAAAAATATATGCATTTAAATCTGCCGACAGTTTTTTTTTTTTTGTAATAATTTTTACTTATTTATTTATTTATTTTTGGGAGTTCGCAGCATGTGAATTCTTACCTCCATGTATTAGAATTTAATTAATTCAAAATAAATGAAGTGATAAAAAAAAAGGTAAGAAAATGAAAATAAATAAATGAACGACAGATAATGGACATTAGAAATTGCTTGTTTTTGTTTCGGAAAGGCAAGCGTTATAAAGAGTTTTAAATCTAAAAATATTTCCTGTAACCATCTAAAAAGCAATATTACTATTAAAAAAATTGCATGTTTAAGTTTACCCTGTACAATTTTCTGATTTAAATGTGATTAAGTTAAACATTAAATTAAAAATTTGAAAGGTAAATATGCAAAGGAAAATTTGAAAGCTTAATACTAGAAATAGGTAGATGGTTAAAACGAGGTAACCCCTCCCCCCCCCCTCCAAAAAAAAAGAAAGAAAAAATACCAAGAACCTCTAAATATTTTAGTGGTTCAGCAGGCACTCTTTGGTTAAAATATTAATTTGAATAAAATTTAAAATTATTACTTTAATTTGATGTAGATAGAAATATTCAGAAATAAATTGAGGAGTTGAGGGGGTGTAATTTTAAACATTACTTATTTTCAACTCATATGAATTAGAAACAAATATATCTATTGTTATTTATTTATTTCTCTGCATCATACATTTATTACTTAAATTTTGAACAATATTTTCACATTAAAACAATATTACAAAGAAAAAAACCTTCACATCACCAGTAGAGGACTTGTACTTATTTTCAATTTTCGTGGAAAAGCAATGTTTACATTTAATTTTGACAGATATTTTAAATACAACTTAGCATGAAGAAAACTCATTAATTCCTTCATTAATTAAACTCATTAATTAAAGTCTTCAGGTCATTACCACATAAAAATTACAACCAAAGTCTCTAATGTTCAATTTATTTTTTGGTGTTACATCTGTAAACTTTATTTCAAACACAGAATTTCCAACATTTTTACACGAGGAAAAAAAAGAGGAAACAATGACATTTTTCTCAACTAGGCAATCAAACTCAAATTCAGGGTACCGAAACAGGATTTGTAGTTTTTATAGATTTTGGGACAAACTATTATTATCAATAACTGCTTAAGTAACAAAATAAGCAAAGATTAATCTTTGTGTTTTCTGAAATGCAACGTAACGTTAAAATATTTAGATGTTCAAAATGTAGTTATTATTACCAAATTTTTAAAAATTTCTTACTCCAAAGTATCATTTCCTAAAATTAATAATTATGGACAAAACATTAGTTTAATCAAAATTTTCAGTCACTTATAAACATAAAGAAAATAAATTTTGTTATAGGCTTTATTCCCATTTACTCAATCAGGGAGTTTCGATTAGACAGGGCAAAATTTACTGATGCTTGTAATTTATTTTCTCTTATACTATTCGTGAAGTGAATTTTTATGAAAAAAACTCCCTTGATTGAAATAAATTGAATTTTTTGTTCAGATTTTTTCATACAGTTTGTTATTCCATTCATTACCCCATATCATGGATGGATGAACACAACGTATGTTCTAATATCCTGAAAAATGCTTCCAGAACTCAGTCAGAAACAGAACAGGTGCACTGACAGTCAGAAGTGGACTAAAAGATAACAGTTGCTACCAATCCCTTCCAAAATTGGAGCTATTTGCAGTTATTCAAATTCTGTCCTGTAGTTTAAGTGGGGAGAAAAATCTCTTTTTGAGAGGGGGGGGGGGGGTTCTGGATAATTACAGGAACAGAATAAGCAGAAATGAACTGTTCATTTAATGCTGAAATAAGGTATAACATTTAACAAACCTAAATACATCTTTCATAATTTTATGTATACCTAAATTTTTTATCCTTGTCTTAAATACCAAAAAATTTATTATAAATCTGAATTGAAAACAATATTTTTACATGACAAACAAGCATAAATCTAAAGAAAGCACTTGATTTACAAAACAAATTCAAAACTCTAAATTTAGAGAATCAAAACAGAATTCCAGCTACTATTTCAAAATTTCTGTTGCAAAAGTATTGTTTGTTTAACCTCTTTACATTTCAATATTATTGTACAAATGAATGATAATTAATTTGATAATAAGCGTAACAAATCAGAAATACAGCATTGTTTGTATGAAGAAGATCAAAATTTCATTTAATTACACTATTTAGCATTTAAACACAAAATTTTCGTTGGTTTGTATGTCGTTGTTGAAAGTCCAAAGACCATTTCGGTAACAAATTTCCTGAAGTTTTCAACATAACAAACATGAATGGCATATTATGCATGGAAATTTATTATTTTTTTAAAAACAACTTCATTAAAATTAGTTTTGATAAAGCTGTCAAGCTAAGAAAACTTCGAAAATGATTTCTGGATATCCTTGTAAACTTAATACTGGAGATCATTCTATTATACAATTTTTTAAGCAAACAGTACATTATTATCATGAGTTTTCTAGAACATCTGCATCAAGGCTACAATTCAATTAGTAGTTGAGCTTTCTTTAAGTTGTAGAATATCTGGAAGAAACTTAAAAAACATTAAGGGCAAATAAATTTAAAAGCTGAAGTAAAACTCTTCAAATGTGCTAAATCATCAATACGGCTGATGTTTTGAATTGGCAGGAATGTTTTTTAAAGTAGTTCATAAAATTATAAATGGAAAATAAATAAACACACTTTTATTGAAATAGAGCTGTATTTCAACTACTTTGCATTAAGTGTGTTGTAAAGTTTAATTTCAAATAACAGGGTGTTCTAGAAACACATGAAAAAGTAAAACACATATTACAGGGAATATTTTAATTCATCAATCTCTTTTGACTAGCATAGATTGTGTTTTTCATTCATTTATGTACATAATTTTTTAGTGTAATTTTTTAGTGTTAACATATTTTTTAGTGTGCATCATCTTTGCTCTTAAGAAGAGAAATCACCAGTTTATGATGACTAAAATAAGTAATGATTGTTCACGATTCCAAATTTTATAGGAACCGTGAGAAAACTTGCTTGTTTTTTCTGCACTTCACTTAGGAATATCCACAGCAAAATTGTAGGGGTAGGTGGGGTATGTTGGACAGTGGGGCACGTTGTTCAAGTCCCAATTATTTTAATAATATTAATATTTTTTATTTTATTTTCTGACCAACAAATAGCTCCTATGGTCCTACAAATCCTATCACGAAATCACATGGCACAGTTATATTGAACAAATTTTTTTCAGTGTTATTTCAGCAGTCCTGAGTAATTTTCAGAAAATTATAAATTAATTTTTTTATTGGTTTTAGTTAAGATTGAGGATAAAAAAATTAAACTCCTGTCTTAAACTTTTACGTGAATGCTATTACCTCATCAAAGAGCTTACTTGTGCTTGTGATTGAAAAAATGTGAGTGCATACTGTAGAAACTATTTATAAACTGTTCTTGTTTGGCTTTAACATATAAATTTAAGTGAAGTAAAAATATAGAGAATGCAATATAACTGATGCTTAAATTTAGATTCTTTAAAATAAAGCCACATTTTTCAGTAAATTCATTTATCTATACCTGATATTTCAGCTGGCCACATGAATCAGTTTTGAAAGCCGTATGTTGGCCACCATTGTTTTAGAGCATTTGAATTCCCCTTTATTTCAATGTTCTATTTCCTGACAAAAGTATTGATTTTCTAAAGCCTTTAACAAATTAAGATAATCTCTGATAAATTGAATATTTGTTTATTTATACATTTATTTTTATGAGTGGTTGAAATGAACTCAGATGCAATTGAATTACCTTTTGAGTGGGTGAATCAAAATCACGAACATGTAATAAATGAATATAAACAATGAAAGAAACATTACTTTTAAAGTGGTTGCATTATAATTATAATAATATAAGAGAAATAAACAACTCTGATTTAAGGAAGCAGTTACTAAAGACTTTATTTTGCATTGATTGAAAACGTCGGATAAATATCAAAATATCCAATATATATCAAAATATCGAATATTTTCGAACCCTGATCTTTACGGATAATCTCAAAAATCCATTATGACAGCCTTTATTTTAAAATTCCACACTAGTTAAAATTTAACTCTACATTAATCGAGATAGGATTATTTAAAAATCATTTTTCCACCAAATATCGAAATTTTTACGAAATTGATGTGGGGTGAGAGCTTCATGTACTTTATTTTTCTGCTGATCTAGAAGAGTAGAATTCTTTTAAAGTTTGATTCCAAGAAACGGGTTGTATCATAATGACACACGATAGACGCGAAACATGTTAATTGTTCATCAAACACTTTTGAATAGATTGTATTTCTTATTCATTTTCTTACATAAAATTATATACATGTGTCCACTTATAATGATCATCTTCTTCCTTCCTAAGAAGAGAAATGATCTGTTTACGATAACTAAAGTAAGTAATTACAAATGTACATATTGATCTCCGCGCTGCCTAAACGTAGTACATGCAACCATACAAAATGAGAAAGAAAGCGAGAAGAGCGCAAAGTCTCACTTTCCTCCAATATCTGAAGGCAAGCAAGCCACTATTTTCCTTCTAACCGACATTGCTTATCCCCACCACTTTTCATCACACAAAAAGGTTGAATATAACTTCAAAGCCCTTGCATAAAAAGTTTCACTTAAAAATCTTTGATTCAGCATTTTATTATAAAAGTATTGATATTTCAACCAGCAAAACTTTAAATGTACCTAATTTCTGACAAACAAGAGCTTTGTGGCTGGGAGGACTTTTACAATCTCAAAAACCCATGGTAACAGTCCTTACCTGAAAGGTACTTCAAAAGTTGTTAAAACTTAACTGTGTATCAATCATGGCATAATTATTTAAAAATCATTTTCTCAATAAAAATAGAAATTTTTACGAACCTGAAGTGGGGTGATAGTATGCACTTGATTCTTCAGGTGATAAAGAAATAGCAGGTAAAGGAAATAACAAGGCAACCTAAAAATTAGTAAACCCTAATTAGAGCATAATAAAATGTACCAACACACTACTTCAACGGAACTTAGAACACCTCAGTTTTCTGTTTATGATGGAACACACAGAGACTCGCATGCTTGTTGAATAAAAAAGAGTAAATTACCAAAATAACCAAAACTACCTACAATTCTTTAAATTTTTAATAAAATAATACATTTTAAATTGGCTCGCTCAACCTAAAAAATCGATAAAAACTGTACTGTGTGTCAAGCAAGTGTTGTACTTCATATCCACCTCAAACGCTTTGGCAAATTCATGTGGCCACATTAATTTCATAATCGAACTGACGTTTTTCTTAAACAAATTTTAACTAATCAACATTTAGCAGAATATCATAACAAAACGTTTCCATAAATCAAAATGTTATTAAAAGATACTGCCAGCAAGCACTGAAAGTCCTATAATTTATAAGCATTTTATTTCCTCTGCATCTCCTTTCAAAAAACAAAAATTTGACACTAAATACTTACGTTGCATCAAGTGAAGATTGCTTGAAGGAACATGAAAAAGGATACATTAGTCAATTTTTGTCTAAGAAATGATCAGGAAAAATAAAAACCTTAACATTAAAACATAAGTTAAAATGGGTTTTAATATCAAGTCACATTCATTTAAAATAAAAATTTCCGCAGCATAAAGCATTTATAATACAAACCACAAGTTAAGATCTCTTCACATCACAAGTGTATGTTTTGTTTACTTCCACTCGTCGCCAAGCACGAAATTGATCGCGCCAAACCGAATACAGAGATCTATCGCTAAAAAAATTTAATTTACACAATTGAAACTTTTGCCTTGTCTTAAAGTGTTGTTTTTCAATAACGTTGTGATTGGAATCATCGATTTAACAGAAAAAATAACTATAAAAGACCCAAATAAAGTGTCGGGATGGAATTTTAGCACACCGGAACACATGTTCTTGATATAATTACGCGATAGTTAAAGAAATAGGAATGGACTCACTCAAGTAAAGCTACACACGTATAATTTGAACATTGTAGAACAGTAATATGAGCATTAAAATCCTGGACTCACCTTTAATTTTTCAGATTCTGGGTTTTTCCACAGCACTGTCATACGCTCCATGTTAATCCTACGGGAGAAGAAGAAACCTTGCCTCAGGCGGTCTTCGACCAATAGGAAAATGATACCGCGTTGTCGCAACTCTGAAAACTACGTTTTCATATAGGGACTCTAGATTTAACCGACCCCGAGTATTCGACTGGGTGGATGCCGGCAGTTAGCTAGTTTGGGGCCATTGATACGAAAAATTTGTTGGAACTCAATAATATCGCGCGGTCAGCACGATGGACCTAAAATTACTTTCTTTCTTATATTTGTTCTAAAATTTAGACATTAATTCTGTGTGTCCTCGATCTTCTTTCTCCTTAGTTCTTTTACTCCAATTAATTTATGCAGTAACTTCGATCAACCCTCTCCCCCCCCTCCCCCATAAATTTTGCATGATATAAGCTCATTTAAAATTAAATATTTCACAGTAATATGTGCAATAATATTTAGTTTCTTTTTTTGTTTACTTCTGCTGAGAAAGCCATTTTCCCCCCCTTTTTTTCTGGTGGATTAATCTTTAAAAACGATAAGAAAAAAAATAATTAATACTTTGAACATTGAAAAAAAAACTGCTTTTTTGTTAGTTAATTGTGAACAATTAAAAAAGAATCTTACAAGAAAGTGCTATTTAATTCAAGCGTTAATCTAGTTTATTGCTTATATTTATCAAGCTAAGTTTCGTTTTCACTTACCATAATTACTTGGTTCTTTTATTCCAATATTTGGTTCTGTTACACCGAGTTTCTTTATCCTGCACCCCCCCCCCCACACACAAATTTCGTGCAATATTAGCTCATATAGCTTAATATAGTTCACTGTATTATGTGCACCAATATTTAGTTTCGTTTTTGTTTAATTAATTACTTTTGCTGAAATAACCTTTTTTTTCTTTTTATTTCGTTGGATTTATCTTTAAAAACGATTAGGAAAAATATTAACACTCTGTATATTGAGAAAAAAAATTGTTTATCGTTAGTTATTAGTGAACAATTACAAATAATGTTACAAGAAAGTGCTATTTATTACAAGCGTTGATCTAGTTTATAGCTTATATTTATCACATTGTGTTTCGTTTTCACTTACCATAGTTACTTTCTTTCTCCTCCTCCCATACATAAATTTCGTGTGATATAAGCTTACATAAAACTTTATGTATTACGTTTAGTTTGAAATTGTTGCTCTGCTCTGGATTTAAGGGAAATTTGAAGAAAAAAAAAGCAAAACATAAATATTTTGATGAAAATTATAAGTTAAACAGTTCAATCTTAATTTCAATTGAATTATCTACATGAGTGCGTTATTGAGTTTTTCTACTACAGTGGAGTTTCTATTATTCAAGTTAAGCATATGTGAAATTTAATAAATAAGAAGAAAAAGGACATGGAAATATAACTAGAAGGAAACAAAATTAGTGATTTAAATTCCAAAACTTTAGTTGTTCATTGCTACTCCCTTTTTTTTTTAAATGAATAACGTTAAAATCAAGTCTTCTCGCTTACTCTTAAAATTAAATACATAGTACTCAGAAAAATTATGAAAACCGGATCGTAATTTACGGGTTTTATTGGGAGAAAATGTTTTCAAAAGCCAGCTAAAATCATTTTTAGTTTCATGGCAAATGAGCAGAACAGCCATATCAAAAACAATATACAAAATAGAACACAAAATTGCACAACACATAACAAGAATGAATGCTCGCTAAAGTCGTAGCAGAAATACAAATTAAACACATCGAATGCAAAATATGCCAAAAACCTAGGGTGGAGTAAAGTATTATATGCTTCTTTGAACAGCTTTCATGGCGAAAGTAGTTTAATACTTCCAAATATACAGGTGATAGTTTTTAAAACACACTTGTTTACAATGCTTCGCTACGAGCGAAAAGATATAAGTAGTGCGAGAGATGATACTCTAGCGGCCTCTGGCGGAAGTGGAATTTTGTTGCCAAACTGCTAACATGGAGATTCGTCTCCTGTCGGTCTTTCGACCAATAGGAAAGCATCTGAGTGCACGGGCAAATCCAACATGGCTGACTGCTTGAATCCGAAGTAGAAGACTAAGAAATTTATTAAATAATGGACTTTATTAGCGAGAAAAAATGTCTATGAGATGTTAAAAGTCCCTTGTACTGCATGAAGATTTATAGGATATGGTTAATGAGGGAGTATTTTCAAGGAATTGATTAATCAGCGATTGCCGAAAACATGCATAGTCCTAACATACGGTAAAGATATCCTTTTCGATGTTTATTTATTTGCTTGATGTAGTGCGTGAAAGAAAAATCTTAAATGCTGTGATACCTTTAGTTTTATTGTTGTTCGTGCTGAAATTTCGCCTGTAAATTTGGCTAATTCTTATATTAATTCGTAGTTTTGGTTAAAGGTACATTGGCGACAGTACCGGTACATATCGACGCCAAATGATTGTTTACATTTTACTGAATCCTTGTCAAATTACTGGAAAAAATAACAATCTTAATTTGATTATGTGCGAAATGTAAAACTGTTTACATAAAACAGTATCATATAAAAAGTAGGCTGATGCTTGATACATAATTTTTATATTAAATGTTTGTAAAATAGTTTTTGAGGTGTTCTAGAATAGTGAGAAATTCTTAATTTCATAAGATTCAAAAACAACTTTTCATTTTGCAGTGCTAATAAATCAGTATTAATCCTGCTTGCAAATAATTATCATTTTGTCTTGCTTTTAGTGTTAAAAAATTTAAAATTATTCTATGTTATTGCTTTATCATGATTTAAAAGTGAGTTTCTGAATCATTTTGTAAGAGAGCTGTACATAATTTTTGCTTCTCAGTTACAAGGATCCCTTTCAGCCATTCATCTGTGCAAATGAATGAAGAAGGAAATGAGAAAGACCTTTTAGTGAAATCTTACCATTAAACGCTAGCTGGTTTGTCGATATTGACAGGTTAAATAAATTAAATTATCTGTCATATTGGTTAACTTGCTGGTTAATCTTTTCATCCTTTGAGTTCCGGTGCCAAAGTAATAGAAGAAAACCACAAGTCACTGAGGCACTTACAATTGTAATAGTTCAGTTGGTGATGGCTATGTTTTAATTCAAGAAAAAAAAAAACCAAGTTTTTCCCATTTGAAGAGAATTCATTGCATTTAACCAAGAAGAAATGAAGATTTGAACCCAAGCATCATTACTTTGAAAAACCTAGAAATGTATTCCCCTACCAATTTTTATTACGATTTCATAGTATTTTTTTATTCTGTTCTTTTATTATAGTTTATGCTATTTTTTTAACGAATAGTTCTTTACCTGAGTAAAGCATGATTGGAACATTTGCTATAGTTTTTATATTTAAAATAAACATTGTTATTCAATTTGGTGTACTTGCTGTTCATGTCATTACTTTGCGAATATGTTAACAATGTTGCACCAATTATTTAGGAACTATTCGGTTTCCGGCTATTTTTTTTTAACAATCCGGTATCTGATCCAGCCAGCCCACACCGTACGGGATATCTGACAGATTTTTGCAGGATATCCAGTAGTTAATCTGATATTGATATGGGGGTTATCCGGTATATATGTGGGGATTATCCGGTATGAAGTGGGGTTTGATGGAAAATTTTTAATTAAATGGGATGATGTAATAACTTTTCATGTTTCCTTCATCAAGTTTTGCCTTTAGTAGTTAAGATAATAATTTTAACTACTAAAATTTTTTTAAGACTCTACCTGAATTTTTTGAACACAGTAACATTTCTTAAAGTTGATTTTTTAATTATGAGTTTATTAATTTCTTTTTTAAAAAATAAACATTTTTAGCACAACTCTTAATGATGTATTTTAGATGTTAATTTGCATTTTTTATGACTATGTAGGGGAAAAAGGGGCACATTTGAACATGGGTCACATGCGTACATGGCATGTTTTACTAAGATAACCTCAAGCAAAAAATATTTAAAATTCTCAAAATATGACAGTACCAGTCCTACCTCTTGGTGACATAATCTTTGTTTTAGCGGGTGTTGTATATAATTTTACCAATACGTCCTTTCCTTGTAAAAACATATTTTAAACTAATTATGGAACTAAACTTAGCTGTTGCAAACCATTATATGAACATGCAAATGAATTTATGACATAACTTTTTAAATTGAATCAACTTCTTTTGAAAGTCAGCTGTAAGGTAGATAAGATGGGGTTACTTGTGAATATAACATCTTCCTGCATATGTGAACACTTTCCATACCTCTTCCATAATACCTGTACCTCAGAGCCAGACTGATGTAAGTCCAAAAATTGTGATTTTCAATTTGTTCATTATTATATTGTACGTAGAATCCTATTCATTCCGCATCGAGCCATGTGAATGCAATTCTAAAAAAAATTATATTAATTTGAATTTTTGGCATCTTGAATTCAAATTATGTTTTTCGCAATCACGAGAGTGTGTGTGTATGAATGCGCGTGTGTGTTTGTGTAGGCGCATGTATGTGGGTGCGTGTATATATGTATGTATGCATGTGTGTGCGTGTTGTGTATGCAGTGCTGTGTGTGTAGGAGTTCGTGTGTGTGTATGTAGGCATTTGTGTTTGTGTTGAGCGCATGTTCAATCTTTTGCATGCGGCAGACAAAAGTTTTTCCTCTCGCCTCTAAAGTTACAATTATATGACTTACGTTGTTCTGACCTGAGGTACAGATATTAATATTAGGGTAGTATTAGGGTTGAAAACACTACGTACTGGTGTCGGAGTACAATTAGTTTTGGGATACAGGAGCCAGAAAACCAAAAATGTTTTCAAAAAATTCTGTGTACAAGCATGGAGAAAGAAAATCATTGAATTAGTAATTTAAATTTTTTCATTTTTTAAAATTTTTGACCTGAATAGGGAAAAAATAATCTTTTACTAATAATAAAGATGAAAGTCTGTCTCTGGATCTCTGTACGTCTGTTACGCGCATAGCGCCTAGACCGCTCGGCTGATTTTTATGAAATTTGGCGCAGAATTAGTTTGTAGCATAGGGGTGAGCACCTCGAAGAAATTTTTCGAAAATTCCATTTTGTTCTTTTACTATTCCAATGTTAAGAATATTTTACCAAGGAAATTATCATAACCTGGACAAATAAATTTCCAATTTATCATAACATGGAACCGTAACATTTGAGAGCAAATTGGCAAGAAATTCATCATCCATTATTTGTAAATATACAGGCAAATCAAACCACCTTTTATTTTTCTACTACTGGCATTCTGCCGAAGCTGCAGAGTGGAAATACGACTAATTTTGGGGGTGCAGGAGTCGGAGTTGGAGGCCCTAAAATTTTCTCTAGCATTTCTTTGTACATGCATAGAGAAAGAAAATCATAGAACTAAATTATTCAAACAATTTTTCATAATGTACATTTTTAATCTGAATAGGGAAAATATAATAAATTAACTTATGAAGTTAAAAAAAAAAAAGGATGGAAGTAATGAATTTCTGCCACAGCTGGGGAGTCGGATTACGACTAATTGTATGGTACAGGAGTCAGAATTGGTAGCTAGGCATTTCCCTTCAATTCCGCAGCATTAGTAAAACCATTTGCATTTCATATTCCTTTCATTTTGGTTCAGTCATGTTTATCTCTTGTGTCAATATTCAGGTCTACGAGATATGGCATTTCAATTTTAGTGATAGCTTTTTTATCGATTCCTTGATACCAAAAATTGAGAATGTATTCAAAATCTGCACAAATCCCCCCCCCCCCTTAATTTTTTTTAGGTGATAAAAAATAATGTTTTCTGTCACTCTGAATGTTAAAAAAATTTCAGTTGTTCAAAAAATACTTTTAAAATAGTTAAATTGACAAATACCTTTTCTATATACATGTTCATCACCAAGAACTTTTTCCAACTGTTTGTTTGAAGCAAATTTACCTTTAAGTTAGGGATTTATCTTTGCCTTAAATTTTCCCTTAGAGGCTAATGTTACATTCCTTTGATGCGTAAAAAATGGAACAAAATATATTTCAAATCAAAAAGTAAAATCTGGAAATGAGGTGTGCTCGCTGAAATTTTTCAAACAGAAAGTTTGTTCAAATCTGACTATTCACTCAAAAGTTATGTGTGTGTGGGGGGGGGAGGGGGGCAGCAGATTTTTAAATGTATTCTGTGGGAAAAAAGCCTTTTTGTTATTATAAAATTCATATAAAATTAATTTACTTCAGCTGTTAGTCTTTAGTTAATTAAACCTACATTAATAGCACTTTTTTAGGAAAATTTTAAATTCAATAAATTTCTTCTGCATTTCTGCGCACAAACGAGATGAAAAAAAAATCATGGAACTAAATTATAAAAGCCATTTTTCATAAGGCATTATTTTGAATCTGCATAGGGAAAAATTAATAACCAAACAAATGAAGACAAAAAAGACAATTTTTATGCAGTTAAAATTTAGCACCTTTTTTTACTTGAAAGTGAACAATGACAAGATTTTTATTGAAAAAAGGAAGGAAGTAAAAAAATAGCTTACGGAACAAAAAAAAATGTATCAAAATAAAGTCCTTTTTTTCAAACATTATTTACTAAAACTATCGGCGATGAAACAAGTAAAAAAAAGCCCGCATGAAGAGATAAAAACTTATTTTAGCAAACCAAGTATTTGTTTTGAGAGCAGACGATCCGAACTTTTACGGCAACCCACAATAGCAACGATGACGTCATGGTTTAGAAACAAGTCTGAGCTCTGCCAGTGTTGGCTGGTATAGAGGATAGCTCGAACTTCAGCGTTGCTTGGACTTGTCTCATGTTGGATCGTGTGATAAGCGCTTAACAATAGGCTAACCGCGGCATTCCAAAGGAGTTGTCCATGGGTTGCCATAAAGCAATTAGCACATATTCTTTCGTAAGCATTTTATTTAAAAATTGTTATTGTGTGTTTTTTTTCTGTTTGTTTACCCGTTTTCTCTAGTTCAAGACTAATATGATTAGCCAGATTTGTTACTTATAATGCTTAATCTTTTAAAATTTCATTTTGTCTACTTGTTATTTAAGAATAAATTTTGAGTTGAAATTTGTCTTTTTCCTTTTGACAAATTCAGTTCTTTTTACATATCATTGTATTGTATCATGTAAATTATTGATAGTAGTTCAGATTTTGCTGTGTAACTCAAAGATTAAAAAAATTTGCTAATAAGAAAGCTATGAAAATGTTGGATAAAATATTTTAATGTAGATGTGCTAATTTTTTTAACTTATTTTGGTATGAATCAATATCACATAAGTAGTACATAGATGTATATACAGTAGAATACCTTTATAACGCCGACCTATGTAACGCAATTCTCTATAAACCGCACAACTTTTCAGAAGTAAACAATAGGTTTTTAAGTTTAAAAAATCCCTTTGTTTTGCCTTGCTAATATAAAAGTTGTTAGAAAAATTGAATTTTGAAAGTTTTTCATCTTTCCAGCTTAATTCAAAGCTTTTAAATGAAAATCAATATTCACAGTAAAAAGAGAAAATATCAGATGGCTCTTGAAAATGCTGCTGTTATGCAAACTATGAAACTGGCAGAAGTGAAGGATAATTCACTTTCTTTTAAATGTAAAGCATATTTATTTGTGAATGATTAGTTGTGTTTTAATACTCATTGCAGATAGAACTAATTCTGAAGTGCTAATATATATATATATATATATATATGTATATATATATATATATATATATATGTATATATATATATATATATATATATATATGTATATATATATATATGTATATATATATATATATATATGTATATATATATATATATATATATATATATATATATATATATATATATTCTGAATATTAGTTTCAAAATTTGTGAAATGACCTATATAATGCCAAAACCTGTATAACGCAAAAGCTCTGGTCCCAAGGTGTGCTTTATTACGGTCTTCTACTGTACTTGAAAGTCATTTTTGTTGTTTACAAACCTAATTAGATTTGAAAAAACATTTTCATAGCCTCATCTCATCAAAAAACTAAGAATTATAGGTAAATTTAATGCACTTATCTTTATACATAAATGGCTACTTCTGTATGTATGTATGTCCAGCGTAATCTTCAAAACTACTGAACCGATTTTAACCATTTTTTCACCATAGATAGCTACATTATCAGGGAGCAACTTAGGCTATAATTTATTCCTAAAAATCATAGTTTAAAAACGTTATGATCAAAAACAGTAAATGTCATGTAATTTCCCCATTAAATGATTAATATAAAACCCATTGTTACAAAAGTTTGTTGCCTAACAACAGAAATATTCAATATTAAAAGTAATCATGATGAAAATTTTGAATAAAGGCTTCTCTGCAGCAAGCATGACATTTATTGCTATCTTAGGATTTTTATCCTCATCTATATACATAAATGACTACTTTTGTATGTATGTCCGGGGTAATCTTAAAAACTACTTGATCCATTTTAACTATTTTTTCACCAAGATAGCTACATTATTAGGGAGCAACTTAGGCTATTATTTATTCCTAAAAAGCTTAGTTTAAAAACGTTATGATGGAAAACAGTAAATGTCATGTAATTTCTCCATTAAATGATTAAATATAAAACCCATTGTTACAAAAATTCTGTGCCTAACAACAGCAATATTAAAAGTAATCATAATGAAAAATTTGAATCAAGGCTTCTCCGGAGCAAACATAAGTTTAAAGCAGGGTTGGCAAAAACCCAGGTTTTTTTTAGAAAGCCCATGGACCCAGGGTTTTTTGGGTTTTTTTAAATAAAACCCAAAAAAAACCAACTAAAGTTGGGTTTTTTAAAAAGAAATGTGGGTTTTTTTTGTCTTTTTTTAGGGAAAATGTGGGGGTACTTGTAGCATATTGTAGCGTAAGTGTATAGACAAAGTGCAAAAATTGTCTTCGGGTAAAAAAAGCTGGAAAACTAGTTAAAATTCAGCATATTCTGAAGAAAAGTATAAAAGACTACAAAACCCAAGAATGGTGAAGTTTCAGATTTTTTTTAGTTTTCATTATTACCAACAGTTAAGGCAAAGTTACTTCTCGAGTTATGAAATCTATTGTTCGTTTTTAATTACTACATTTTTTTTTTTTTTGCATATTACTTTATTGTATATCATTTTGTTATGCAAAACTACGGTAGAACCTCAAGTAGTTTAAATCAGTTTTTACTGAATTCCAGCTTAATCAACACATTTCTTTGAATTGAATGTTGCCTGTTTTTCTACTTCTGTGTACAGAGTAAGAAATATTAAACTTTTTCGAAGATAATGAAAATACTGTACATCCTGTTCTGTTTTCTGTTGACCGTTTGAAAAACCTGTTAATTTCTAAAAATATACCTTGTGTTTATTCGAGATTTGTGACGTGTTAGTTTGCAGAAAATAATTCACCTGAAAGCCTTTTAACTAGAGTAGTTTCCTCTGTACAATCTACAAATATTGAGAAAATCAGACGAGACAGGACTCAGTCAAGATAATTTGAGTTATTTATTGACCAGTTAAAGAAAAAAGTTATTAAGTTAAAATAACTTTTAACTTTAAGTTATAAAGTTATTATAAAGTATATTTATTTAAAATCTTTGAAGTATTTTTTTAATGCTGTTAAGTGTTAAGAAATACTATTAAAGTTCAAAATTCATTTTTTGTGTTCATTGTCTGTGATGAAGAACAAATAAAAAAGAAATTTAAATTATGAAAGTATTTGAATTAATTTTTTTTTAACTTCTCAGAAAATTTTAAAAAACCCAAAAGTGGGCTAAATAATGGTTTTTTTTAAATGAGTTTTTTCAAAAAAACCCATTGGGTCCAATTCGGCCAACCCTGGTTTAAAGTCATCTGGAAACTCTACTTTTTTCTACTTTATTTCAAACATTTGGAAACTCTACTTTTTGCACACTTAGAGAAACAGCGCCGACTTATATAACGCAATTCTCTATAAACTGCACAACTTTTCAGAAGTAAACAATAGGTTTTTAAGTTTAAAAAATTCCTTTGTTTTGCCTTCCTAACATAAAAATTGTTAGGAAAATTAAATTTTGAAACAGCTTTTCATCTTTCCAGCTTAATTCAAAGCTTTTAAATGAAAATTAATATTCACAGTAAAGAGAAAATATCAGATGGCTCTTGAAAATGCAGCTGTTAATGCAAACCATGAAGCTGACAGAAGTGCAGGATAATTCACTTCCTTTTAATGGTAAAGCATGTTTATTTATGAATGATTAGTTGTATAATTAGTGTTTTAATACTCATTGCAGATAGAACTCATTCTGAAGTGCTAATATAGATATATTTTGAATATTAGTTTCAAAATTTGTGAAATGACTTATATAACGTCAAAACCTGTATAACGCAAAAGCTGTGGTCCCAAGGTGTGCGTTATAACGGTCTTCTACTGTACTCGTTTGTTCTTTATACTTATTGCTATTTTACTTTTATGGGTAAGGAAGAAGCTCGATTTTTAATCACGTCAAAGCGGTGTGTTTTGAGTTCTTTCATTTAAAACAAAATGAAAGAAAGTAGCGATTGTTTCTCACAATTATTATTGACCCAGGCAACGCCAGGAATTTTTGCTAGTTAATATATAAATCTAAAACCTCGCTTGCTCAAGTAGCATCAACAATGGTTTTAAAATTTAGGGCTTACTTTGATATAATCGATATTCTATTTCAAACTCAAATTTTATTATGTACCAGAGGCATGTGCAGAGTTTCAATAATGGGGGTACCACTGCATCCGGGCCCGTGATTTAAAATAATCAGTGGGAGGGCAATTACTACTCTACTCCTCCCCGTCCCACAATAACATTACTACTGCATCTTCACTTTTTCATTTTCATACATCACTAGGGCTGGGCAATATACGGATATACCATCATATATCGATATATATCTACTACCGCAATAACAATATTTAGATTTCTATCTGTTCGATATATCTTTTATAAAGAAAATACGGGACTTCATTACAGAGAAATTAAAATACTGACTTAACAATACGTAATCTTTCATAGCTCTGTGTGATGGGTGAATGTTTGAAGTTTTAAGATGTTTTCTGCATTGTTCAAAGAGTTATTTAATTTTTAACTATAGTCAAAGGGAAGAATTCACAAGGTTGCCGAAGGTAAATATGGGCCCCTTTGTCAGTAGGTCTTCGGATTTCCTCCCCCTATAGAGTTTTCAAAACTTATATTACTATCATTCAGAGCAGGTTCCTTCCAAGGATCCCTGCTCTCTTTCTGACAAAGCTGACATGACCTCTCATAGGCCCATAAAAGCGAACGTGTATTGGTTAAGAGAGCATCCTAATGCAACAATTAAAAATTAACCAATTGAGGTATCAACACGATTCATAGTTCAAATTAAACATAAACTATTGATATTGAGCTGAATAAAATGTTTAAGAAAAATACTGAACAGAAATATTTTTATTTAAAAAAAATGAAAAACGAAAAAATCCTAATAAGAATACTTATGTCTCGCATTTATCACACAAGAGGTAGAAAAATTGTAACACCTGGCAGAGATGAATTCAAATTAAAGTAAATTGTCCAAAATAATCGTTAGAAAATGCTTCTTATGTCCATAAGTGTTGGACAGAATGTATAGTTATCTTATCCACGCCAACTACACTTGGATGATTGCATAAACTGCAGTTTTAATTGCGGATCTACGAAGTAAGACCAAAGATAAACATGAAGCAGAAAAGTGCACAACTATCCTGGAGCAAAGAGAAGCTCATTTGGGTGCAACAAGACTGAAAAGACATTTTATTCAGTGATGCATATTTATTTGTAATATCTGTCGAAAAAAGAGGAGATCAGGGGCAACAACGTTGGAAAAGTATTATATTCAGTGATGCATATTTATTTGTAATATCTGTCGAAAAAAGAGGAGATCAGGGGCAACAACGTTGGAAAAGTATTATATTCAGTGATGAATCATTTTTGAAATATCTGTAAACAAAAAAAGGTGTTTGGGTTTGAGGTTTAAAAGGAAAAGCGTATGAGAAATCTTGTGTAAGAGGTTCTCTCCACTTTGTCACATCCTTCTTGATTTGTGGGTGCATGACAGCTGCTGGAATTGGGAAGTTATATATATCATAAAATAAAACAATGCGTGATTTCCGCTGCTAATCAATAATACTGAATGATACTTCATCTGAGGCACAGCAGTTACCCATTTAGCGACACATTTTATCTTCCAGCAAGGTTCTACTCCGTGTCACATCTCTAAATCGACTCATAGATTTTAAACAGAAAGAGGAATTTCGGTATTGAACTGGTAAAGCAACTGCCAATCTCAATACAATCAAGAATTTGTGGTACCATCAAATCTAAATAAATCCGTTCAAGATCTGGTGCCCGCCAACAAAATTTAGCTTGTTGCCGCATTGAAGAGAGTATGGAAACAGTGTCAGAAACGATTAATGCAAATAGGTGGTAGAATCCATGTGAGAGAAAAGATTAAAGCATCGAATTCAGCAAAAAATGACGCATTCTAGTATTAATGTTGTTTCTTTTGAAAGTGTTTTCCCCCCTTTAATTTGAATATTCTAATTTTTTGACTCAACGTAAATCTTCATCACTATAAACGTTTGGATTATTCTGTCTAAGATTATTTTTAATTGAGTATATTTGAGATGAAATTCACACTTTAATGTCTAAGAAAGGTAGCATGTTCATTTAAATGCCTAATTTGCACTTATATTTGGTTGGAATAAACTTTTTTCCAAAACGTGGGAAGTATTCTATTATTTTGAATTTGAGTTGTATTTCATCGATTAGCTGAAAATGAAACTGTTAAATTTTTTTAAAATAACTTTACAAATGTAATCATAAAGTGCAAATAATTTTAGGTACAAAGTACAAACATGCTTAAAATTGAGTTTTTAAAATTTCATTTTAATAAAATATCTGAAGAGTTCAAAAATTTTGGATGTCCTCTCCCAAAATGATTGGGTAGATCTGCCACTAAGCTAGAGTGTATATATTGGTAAAGATTAAGAAAAATATAAAAGAGATGAATAGCAACGCACACACATGTACGTGCAGTTAGGTAATTTACTGAATTATGCTACAAATATGCCGCACTTGTGTTAAATTTATTTGAATATAAGATAATTAGGCATGAAGAAAAAAAGTTCCAAAAAAAAAAAGCAATTTAGACTATATTTGGTCAATTAAAGTCATGATATCCGTGGATCTGCCCCTTTCAAAAAGAAAGCACTTATTTAATATTTCTCGTTTCTTATACTTTGCATAAATGCAGTCATTACATTCTTTTGATTTCTGTTATTAAATTACAGTTTTATCTTATGATTAAAAATTTTGCTTCGAATTTCAGAGATTGTGAATGGAGATTACAAATAAGAATGCCTGTAGTGATGACCATTCTTTACATGCTGTGGAGGAAGTTCTGCTGATGATTACGCTATTTCTAATTAAGTGGCGGTAAGTATTCCTTGGCTATAAACTATTCTTAGCTGCAAATAAAATATTAACTTTCATGCAATAAGCAAACAAAAATTAGCTTGTGGATGAAAAGACTTCTTATGTTTTGTTTGATGTCTTTTCAATAATAAGGTTGTTTTTTTTTAATTAATTATCAAAAGTCCTTTGTAACCCTAAAGCGTGTGTCTCCGATTCTAGTTGCTATTTGTACCATTTAAATGTTTTTATGATGCTAGCAACTTCTTTTAGTTGTGTAACATCAATTTCTATTTGTACAGAACTTTTCTTTTGCATTTTCTTTACTTGGAAACCAGCCAAGGAAGCTGGGGTTCATAATAATCCCTACTTGCATTAAGACATTCTGAGATCGGTAATATGATCTAAAACTAAAGTCTGTGGGAACAATCCT
Source organism: Uloborus diversus (assembly GCF_026930045.1). Classification (NCBI taxonomy): domain Eukaryota; kingdom Metazoa; phylum Arthropoda; class Arachnida; order Araneae; family Uloboridae; genus Uloborus; species Uloborus diversus. Next base: position 89,692,324 of record NC_072733.1, on the reverse strand, counting down.
TTCTCACCCCCTTCGTCTGAACAATACCCTTGTTTTATAATGTCATAGTATTGCTTTTATCATAAGTAATAAAATATGACTTAGTAGTTGTTTGCTATCATGTGCAGAGAAAATAATTTTTGTCACTATAATGCACAGACTAAACAAATGTCAACAAACTATAATGTACAGTACAAATGAAAAAAAAAAGCCAATTTAATTAAAATAGTTAAAAATATACCTAAAACACCTTCAAAAAAGTGTTACAAATATAACTTACATTTTTACCGCAATAGTAACCTTTTTTTAAAACTTTGCTTCTAGTGATCATATTATAAAGTATGTGAGTAAGCATAATTAGTCCATTTGCAAGTCTATAAATCTTTTATGGTACGTTTTTGATCATATTAGTTTTTTAAATAGTATCTGGAAATCCCTAGAGCAAAGTTTAAACCGTATATGTTGATTAAATTAAAAACTAAATAATTCATTTTACTATTTTTAAATACATATAGTGTTCTTGAAAATAATTTGCCAATAGTTCTGTCACTTGATTGTGAAAATACACATACTCTAGTTTGAAATGCAAGTAGTGTGTTCTATACTGACCCTCAGTGCACTGAGATACAAGCCCCTAAAAAGTACACATTTTATCATATTTTGATGACAAAACTGCTCTTTTTTCTTAGCATTGAGCATTAACCATACATTTAATGAGCCTATTTAATAATTTATATATATCGCTACACAAATTGCTCATAAAATCTATGGTTGAACCGCAGTGCATGGAACCGAGATGCCTCAAACATGACACATTTTCACTTACTTCGTCAGTTTAGCCACCCTTGCCAGGGTCCACTGAAGGTCAGCCATAAAATTTGATATATTTCATTTGAGGCACTAAATATCATGGTGTAATCACAAAGATTACTTTTGCTGATGCTCCATGCGCAGAGATAATTGAATTATTAAAAAATGTCGATATGTGTGAGAAAAACCCTAAGTTAAGACCAACTTTCAGTGTTTTTGTAGGTCATAAAAAATTTTTTCTAAGAAAAGAAAAGATATGTGTCTTCTAAAATCATTCAAAGAAACCACTAAAATTTTTTTCAAAATAAAAAATGGCATGATCTGACCTGTCTGACTCTTGTAAAAACTGGCTCTTAATATCGAAAAATATCCAAAAGACCCGTCAAAGCTTCCCAGTTTCGTTAACGTCACCAAAGATAGTATAAAATTGCACTTTTAGAAATATCCGCTTAGGAGCCCCAAAACATATCCTTCCTAAAAATTGCCTAAAAAAGATTTTAGTTCCAAAAAAATTTCGGTTCGGAATATTTTTGCGTTTCCCCTATCATTTTCAGATATAGCCAAAAAATCGGTTTTTGAAACAATAGGTGCCGAGAAATTACAGGAGAAAAGCTGAAAGATCCCCTACCATCACCAAAGAAAGCCTACATTTGCATTTTAAACTTCAATTTCGAAAACTTTCGATGGAAGACGATTGAATCTTCCTCCCTCTAGCAACGTCAACAAAGATAACCTAAAATGGCGTGTTTAAAACTTCAGTTTCGAAAAATTTTTGGGAAGAGAACTGATCCTTCCTAAGCTATGGTCACAAAAAATAGCTTCAAATTGATTTCAATTTTGAAAGAATTTTAGGAAAATACTCTGAAATTACTTTTCCTGAAGTCTTGAAAAAGTTCCTAAAACTGCAATAACATCAATTTCAAGAATTTCTCCATGCACCTTGAATATGCCCGACTCTTTTGTCCTTTCAATCAAACACAGCCAAAGATTAACTAAAACTTTTTTTACTCCAATTTCGATAATTTTCTGAGCGCAATCCCTCCTTCCCTGACCCCCTGCCTCCCCCCTCCTGCATTCTTCTTCTGATGTCACCGAAGACAGGTTATAAGATACGTGACTAGTAAATTTTGGTATTTATTACTTTCTTCGAAGATGTAAATTGTACCTAAGGAGTTTCTTACTATTTAACTTTTCTTCCTTTTTATAAGTTCATCATTCTTCTGTTTTTTTTTTTTTTAATTAGAACTTGATATAGAAATTTGAAGAAAGATTTATGTGGACGTTGAATATTAGTCAAAATATGAAAATTACTTTTGAGGGGAGGCACGTTTGGTCTTCGCACGTGGGCGGCTGACACCCGAGGATCGGCCCTGTTGAAGAATCACAGTAACACTACCAAGGTGCAACCAAAAAATAGTGTTAGGAGGGCACTGCTAAAGAAATCTCGCTTTCGGTGGATAGGGGTGGAGGGCGGTATATTCTCCCCCGGATTTTTTTTTTTTAATTATAGTCTTAAGAACGCAGTTTTAGACGGTTTTTGGTAATGCTGTGGGGAGGAAAAATTAGGGAGGCCTTCTGCGGAAATTTTTAGAAATTGAAATCTTTAAAACGCTATTATAGGCTATATTTGTTGACGTTAGTGTAATGAAAGGAATGGGGCTTTTTGAAGTTCCCTCCGCCTATCTTTTCAAAATTAAAGTTCTAAAAACGCAGTTTCGGGATAACTTCATTGATGTTACAGGCAGTGCGGTTCTAGGGCTCTCCCCAAAAACTATTTTGAAGTTCAAGTCCTAAAAAACGAAGTTTTAAAGAGACATTCAGGGATACTAGTTGGGGAGATTTAAACGCTCTCCACTTATTTTTCGAAACTAGTTTCTTTCGCTTCTAGGTGTTGCCCATGCTAGGTACGCCACTGTCTGCAGATTGTTTTTGCATATATTTTAAGGGGGAAAAGGCCGAAACTATATCTGACCCCTTGGCAACTGTCATATTTGCCTTGTTGACAGTAGTACATGCAGAGATTTGTGCACATTAAACTTGTTTTGAACATATACCTCTGAAATGCAAACTTATTTATTTGTTTTTTACTTTTTAGTTGTTAATTGGAAACAGACTTGAAGAAAGGGAAAAGAAATGTGATAAAGATGACAGCTATTAAAAATTACTGTTTTGTACTTTTGATTGTTGCTCATTTTTAACTCTTAATTGTTGTAAAAAATTTGAACAAAAATTATTGTTGCAAGTAAATTTTACTTATTTTTTTCTATATTCTTGTCTATATTTCTTTCTTTTTGAGTCTCCAAAACAACGTTTTTCTTCATGTGAAGTACATATATAATATAATTTCAATGCTCCATATATGTTTTTCTTTGTACGCTTTTTTTTTTCTTTCAACAGACAATATCTTTTGACATTTTATACTATACCTAATACCAATTCTTGTATTTGTAGTTGTTGCAAATTATTTTCTATTTGGATTGGTATGATCATTAATAAACACATTAGTGAGTAAGAATTTAAAATATTGAGCTATCATATGAAGAAACATTCAAAGAATAATGTAATGCAAAAAAAGTAATCATAACTCTGTCCACAAATAAACTTTTCTGTGTTCCAATCTTAAAGATATCATTAAATATTTGGTTCTCAGAAGAATTGAGAAATGGTAAAATGCATTTGATGATTTAAGTTTTAAAAAATAGTTATCACTCGAGTTCAACTGTCGAAAAATGTATTATGAAACATACAAAGTTATTTTAAAGTTCAAAATGTATTTTACTGCAAGTAACAATCCTATATGCAAAATAACATAAGAATTTTGCTTTTTCTTTTCTTCAGCAAAATTACTGAATTAAAAGCACAAAAAGATAATTCATTATTTTTCATAATGTCGATGAAATGAAATAAGAAAGGAAAAATGTTCAGAATTTCTTATTGTCACAAAGGTCTAAAGCAACGGTGATCAACATATGGCTTTTTGGGCCTCATCCAGCATGCGAACTAATCCACAAAAGCCACCATGTCCATTTAACCACCACCATTACATAAATTCCATAACAATGTTTAAAAAAAAGGGATAGGGGTTTCTTTGTAAGGAGATTAAATTGTAGAAGGGGTGAGGCGCAATGTGTGATAGGATCTTGTGCGACTGGAGGTGCCATTGAAGGCATTGCTCTCTATAGCATGTTTCGTTATGAGCTTTTCCAGGGGAAGGGAGGGGGCAAATAGTGTCACTGCAGTGAAATTATACCACACCAATTCTAAATTGGGTAGTGGTGTGGTGGGGACCAAAACCACACCAATTTACATTTTATAAATACAAAGGGTTGGCACAAAAGTCATTGCAACTATTTTTTTTCTTGAAGATACCAGCCCGGTTGGAAAATGATATATACAGACAAAAGGACAAGGTGTTAGCTACATGTGTGGACATTAGGGTGTTTATAAAAAACTTCTTTTCAGCTAGAGTCCAGGACACCCCCTATTTTTCTCTAGACTTACTAATAGTATTACGCTGTAAAAGTTTTAGCTTCTTACTCAAATTTTAAGAGGGTGCTCAGTGGAGCTATTAATTTAACATTAGCCACAGCATAGAAAAAGAAAAATTTAGAAACATTTATTCTCCCCAGCTGTTTTTCTTTTTTGTAAATGTTTTATTGCAATGTATGCATGTTACTAGTGTATATTATAATGTAGCATTGTTTTTTCAGTTAAATATATTTTTTTTAGCCTCTTTCCTCATACTTATGAAGTTTGGGGGCGGGGGTTGAGAACCCTCTTTCAGTTGAAATAGGAAGCTAAAATTCTGCCAGTATGTTACTATTTACAAGTCTAAAAATATTGTGGAGTGTCCTGGTATCTAGGAGAAACTTTTTTTTTATACATGTATTTTTGAACCAGCCTAGTGGACAATGAATAGTAACGCTAATCAGTGGTGTTCCCATTGAGTATATTCCATATACGCCATATACTCTTAAACATTTATTAGACATATAGGGTATACACTCAAGTTTTAAAAATTTGCATATTATGTATATGATCGCATACACATATTGTGCATAAAATTACTGGGAGTATACCCTCAGAAAAACTGACGGGAACATCACTGACACTAATTTATTATGGTAGAATACAGGGAAATATGGCCTTCACGGGGCACAAAAATAACTCAGCATGCATAAAGTTAACATGACAAACCTGGACCAAAAAACCCTCATTGTACTCCCCTACTATTGTAACCACACTCTAACAACGATGTGGGGTGCGCTGAATACCATCAGCCTCAGTATTTGGTGCCATGAGGGAATCTGGTCACCTGTTGGCGCATAGCCAAACCGCCTACTACATATTGGTTTTTTAATCTTGCAAATGATATCTAAGTCACAGGGAGAAAAATCGAGAGTACGGTGGGTGCTCTAATTCTTCCCATCCCCGACGTCGGAGTAGCTGCAGTCCACACTCTATTTTATGTGGTCTTGCACACGATTCACCAACTGACTGATTTCTCAGCCCTCGCTGCGCTACCAGGAGCGGATCTAGTTGGGGGCCATGGCCCCTCCCAAAGCCTTGTGATTGCAGGAGTTCTTTAAGGAAAAAAATATGAGAAGATAACAAAATTTAACACATGTACTTTACTGAAAAAGAAGTATAGGCCTTAATTGGGAGATAAATTATATCCCTATCCTCAAAACAAAACTTTTGTTTCCAAAATGTTTAATTAACTACAGACACTTGTACGATCTCTAAATGCTGCGGTTCTCAGAGTATACTTATTGTTCACAAGACCAAAGAGAGCCTAAATTTTCGTTTTTATGGTTTTAATTTCGAAACTAGGAGGAGAACCCCTTTTCCCGTGCCCTTTCACAAATGCCTTGATATGTAGCAAAAAATTGCATTTTTTAAGTCTTTATTTGGAAAAAAATGTCAACGGAAACTAGCTTATCCAGCCCTTATCACTTAACTTACTTAAACAACTTAAATGAATTTTTTTGGGACTTCAACTACAAACGAGTTTTGATAGGACCCCCTCCCTCCTTAGTTTATATCGTGATGATAGCTTTAAAAGGAGGTTTTTTGGAGGAGCTCACGAATCTTCCATCCCTTTCTAAAATATGTATAAATATAGTTAAAAATCGAATTTTTAGAGCCTCAAAGGCAAAATATTTCCAGGAAGCATTTTTAGGCTGGACAGCTGAAGAGCTAGAAGAGCACCCCTCCTCTTCTAACTTCTCAATGTATAATGACAGAATATTTTGGTTTCTAAGCTTTATTTTCAAAAAGTATTTTCGGGCCAGCTCCCGGCGAAACCTGACCTTTCTCCGTACATCATCAAAAACATACAAAATGTGTTTTTAGTTTCCTAATTTTCAGAAATTACTGGGAAATTTAAATTTTGAAACATTTTCGAGGGATATTCTTAAATCCACCCCCTCAGTTAATGCCTCGATACCCCGAAAATTGAGTTTTTAAAACTTTATTTTAATAAAATTTCTGGGGAGTTATCAGGGCCCAATTTCTCAATAGGCAGAGTAGGCAGCTGCCTAAGGGCGGCAAACTTTTCAGGGGCGGCAAATTTGCTATTATAATACACATTTTTTGAATTAAATTGTTAGTCTTGAAAGTAAAACATTAGCATTCTTTCATTTTCATGGTATTTGCCGAATCGTCAGAAAAATTTGCCGAATAAAAAATTTTTTGGGAGATCACTGTGATCATTTCATCGGGGCGCCTCAGAATGTGAAACGCCATCATTTCTTCATAAGTTTGACAGTTTGAATCTGGGGAACACTTTTTTACGTTTTTTTGAGTCAAGGATATTTTGCTTCTTAAAGGGAGTTAGGGGGCGAAGATTTCAAATTTGCCTAGGGCCGGCATGGAGCTAAATTCGGCCCTAGGGAGTTCAAAAATTTCGGATGGTCTCTCCCAAAACTGTGCGCTACTATATACCAGCTACAACTCAGTGATTAGTTCCTGTTCTGCATATACTCTATCTTTCATGCGATACACATACGATTATAATCCGTTCATTTATCTACAAGAAAACAAAATAGTTGTCATGGCCCGTACCAACACTGGTGCATCAATTTCTCAAATCCAGGAGGGCAGTTGGCTCCCCTGTCTAAATGATGGACTTGGTGGCAATGTCGGTGAAACAACGGCCGATGTTGCAATATCTTCCAGACGTTTTTCAGTAGTCCTGATATAATCAGCCCTTGAGCAGCTGTCTTTGGACGAGATACGAACAATTAACTTTACAATCTAGATTCATCTTTTTGTTTTGAAAACAGAGTTCTGGTTTATTGGTCCTCGTCCTGCCCCTCTTCTTATAGTGAACCTAGAGTCCTATAAGAAAAGGTAGTTTTCATACAGTGGCGCTAAATGAACCAAAGGCACGGTTGTGTCGTTGCTCCCTTTGACTTTAGAGTCAAAACAAGTAAAGACTGCATAAGGTTCTGAGGAAGAGCTCCTGAAACCTACCGTCCGCCCCTCATCATCTATACAAATAGCCTAATGCAGTTTTAGGTCTTCCACTTCGAAAATTTTCGTTTGAGGAGAGCTAGGAACTCTAGGGACAGCCTCCGAACACTGACTTTCTCCTGATATCTTTAAAGATCAACTAAAACACACTTTTTTCATCAATTTTAAAAGGATTTCGGTTGAGGCTTGAGGACCGGGTCCTCAGTCTAGGAAGATTGGGCCCCCGCACATTGGGCGCCGTCGATTGGCCTCCGGGAACATTGGGGGCCGAGAACTTTGGGCGCCGAGCATTTTGGGCGCCGTTAACTTTGGGCACAAGAACATTGGGCGCCGTTAACTTTGGGCACAAGAACATTGGGCGCCGAGCATGTTGTGCCCAATTTTCCCGGCATGCACCCAATGTCTGCGGCGCCCCATCTTCGCATTTCGGCATTCAAAGGAGTGGTACGGTGTCCATCCCCACAAAAACGATACCCTCCCCCCTCCATAAGAAAAGAAAAGAGACCCCACAAATCATCAGGGGTCATCACGACGGTTTAGCATGATCAAAACTCCTGCTAAGTTGTCGTTTCATGAGAATTTCAATGGTACGATCTGCGCTACAACCCCAGCAACTCTCTCGTGGGCACACCTGACATGGTTAACTATCTGAAAAGGTGGATGTAGGCCTGCATTACTGGATGTAACTAAGAACAAACTTTATCTTTCAGTTAATTTTCATTAGTGAAACCATGTCAAATTGGCTATGCTATCAGGACAATAAAAATTTGAAGAGAAACAAACTGTAACTAGTATGTTGTGGCCATCACGAAACTTTCTTCTATATCTTCTTATAATTCTGATCCCTCACCACTCTTGACGAGGAAGCAATATTCCCAACAAAAACAAAATTACACATGCAAAAACTTGACAACCATCCCAATGTCTGAATTATCGCAAAATCAAAGCAAAGAGTGAAAATTGAAGGTTATTTTAAAAGACTTGCTTGAATTAGCTACAAATATTTTATTTGTTAACAAACATGAGACGGCAACAGTTAAAAGTTTCAAATCATTTTGAGATAATATTTCCAATCATTTCCATACAATTAAAATCACAAGGAATACGCAGACGACAGTTTATTACGATTTATCTTTCTCATTGTTGCATTCATAAAGCTATTTTTATTCGCAAAAAAAAAAAAAAAAAAAAAAAAAAAACAATCAGCACTTCTTGGAGCGATTGGCGTGAAAATTGAACCAATGCCTGTTTCATATGAATTCACATTTATTCCGAATTTCATGCAGAACGTAACATTACTTCTTGAGATATGGCACTCACAATGGAAAAAAACAATGTTCGATTACCCCACCCCCTTTTCAGTTGTTGACACCAAAATAAAATCAGCTCTTATACCTTCTAAGGGCTACCTGTCAATATGTTTTTGTTTGATTCCGTTCATTATTTCTTGAGATACAGCAGTCACAATTGAAGATAAATAACGTTCTATAGCTCAAGCCCCGTTTGAGATATCGACACCAAAAATGAATCAGCACCTGCTCCTGTTAATGGCAACATACGGACCAATATTTGTTTGATCCCGCCAGTTACTTCCAGAGGAATAGCAAGCACGCGTAACTCTAGAAACGTCCCATTGCTCCACCCCCCTTGGAGGAATTCGCGCCAAAAACCAATGGGCACAAGTTCACATTGAGGCACATCTGTGTACCAAATTTTGTTTGATTTCATGTGGTAGTTTTTGCTGTAGAGTGGCCACAAAAAACTGGTCACGCACGTACGTGACACACACCCCCAAAACGTTCAAATCTATCAAAATTTGAACGAATTCAATACCTTTTTCTATATATTAGATATAGAAGAAAGTAAAAATAGTTTAACCCATATTAAAGTACAGGTAACTTGAATAATTAAAATATCCTAAAATTTTCTACTTTTGATTTTCCAAAATTGCAGAGAAAAAAAAATAATAATATTCTTCATATTTGGAGTTCTTGATTGAGAATTATTAAATTATTTTAATAATATTCTGATTTAGGTCTTAATTGTATTGTGAACAAAATTATACATATATTTTTATTTCTTAAGAGAGGACTAAAATGTAAATTTTTCCATAACCATCTCTCTTCATTACAACCTTAAAATTTCATGATAGACGTTGTTCACTGTCGCACTTTATTCTGACTGAATAATAAATAGCCAATTTATCTGCTTCAAAATGATTGATTTGTTTTTAACAAATAAAGTACAAATTTGATAATTCATTAACTGCAGTTTTCATAACTTCAGACTTTCAGCTGTATATTTTCATTATTTATTTACACATTTAACTCTTTGCACTAGACATCTTTTTTTTCTTGCTGAATTTTCATTTCCAAAATTTGAATGGAATAAGTTAATTCCCTGATATCAAATAAAATTGAATATCCTCTCAGATACGGCAATATATCACATAATGCATAGGGATTAAAATTATTTCTGATGTAGAAGTAGAAACTTTCTAAAATTACATGGAGATGTTTACTTTAAAGTTAAAAATATAGACATAATCCAAACAAAGTTTTGTGAATAAGAGTTTTATATGCATTTTACAGGTACATTCGTAGTCCATGATTTCAATACATCTTTTTTATAACAATAAAAATTCAAAAGTAGTTGATATAAGAATACATAAAATAAATCTCACAAGATTCTCAAGTTAAAGTACATTTTAGAATCTTAATAAACTGAGTAATTGAATTATCATTCCACTCGAAAAGCCTAGCGCACCACATTGCTAATATTAGACAAAACAGAGCAACACATCATTCAGGATTAGTAGTAAAGTGAAATAGTCTGTTCAAATCTTCAATTTTTGAGGAGATATCCAGATAGAGCACAAGCATCTTCAAAACATACAACTGGTAACATCAACTGTTGCAGGGGTAGGGGTCCAGGAGCAGTATTTTTCAAAGAACTAAAACCTACAAAATATAGAATAAGTACAGTTAATACAAATAAACAAACTCGGGGGAAAAAAAGGAAAAGTTCTAGGATAGTTCTTTAGAATTTATAAGCACATGCATTTTCAAAATATGTAACTGTATGACCAATAAATGCATTATATCATTTAATGTTTTTCCAGACTAAAAATCGGAAAAGAAAAGATTAAAATAGATTACAGGAGCATATGAAAACAATACAATTGTTTGTATAGATATTTCAAAACAAATAAACAGATTGCATGGGCCCAGCAGTGTCACCATAATCAATTTTTTTTCAACTTATAGCATCTAACAAAGTTTCCACAGATTGTAGAGCTGCAGAGTAATAAATTATATATTTATGATTTAATACATCTTTTTCACCAGTACAAATATAACTGTTTTCAACAATATGTTTACATGCCAGAAACCGGAAGCAAGGCCCACATAGTATCCCTTCGACACCAGTCTTCATTTCTTCATCAAGATTTTTTTCCCTGGCTTGTTTATCACTCAATTTGATATTACAGTTACCCCTTGTTATATTGTGCTTTTCGGGGGACAAAGAAAAAGCACGTATTATCCGAAAGCGCGAGGTAACCAAGGTTATTAAAAATAGTCATCCATCCAACACATACATGTAAATTAGCATTCACTCTTTTTGACATGATTTTCAAAAGGTTTCGATATATTTCAAGAATTTACTATCGCACATATTGAAACTTATACAAGATTCAAATTTAAGTAAATTTTCAGCGTCAATATGAAATGGTGACTAAAGATGATCATCAAGAGTGAGCATTCCAATACCCTCTTATTCCCAAGGGACTTTCTAATCCCTTCGATTTGCAGTAGAAAGGATGTGAAAAGTAAAAGTAACCAGATTGTTTAGAGAACTCTTTTGCCCGTCCAGAGCATTCTTCCTTTCTTTGATGCAAATCTTGATCTGTGGAACCAAGCACAAATCTTTTCTGTGCTAACAGGCAGTCAGAGAGGGTGTATGTTCTCTTCTACTTAGACCAGTATGACACCTGCCTGCTCTCTCAATCATTGTAAAGGTCTTGGTATCAATACAAAAGAAAACGTGAAGTAGTTTCCAAGATATATCTTAAAATGAAATATACTGCATGTATGTACATTTGGATAACAAGAGTTGCCACTGCTTTTCCAGCGAATTCAGAAGTTATTAAATACAAACAAAAAATCTGACTGCGTAAAAACCAAAAAAACTAAAAAGAAAAATGTATAAGCCCAGTAGTTTAGAATGTTATTAAGTACTACTGAATAACTACACCATTGAAATAGTTTTATAACCGTACACAGGTAAGACAACAGTGGGACAGGATCAACAGTGGGGGCCCATTCCTTTCTGATTCAAGGAACCCCGTAAAATTTGAATGGGCTCCGACTGTTGATCCTTCTCTTCTGCTTTTGAATTTATGATTAGTCTTATCTGTGTACAATTATAAAACTATTTCAATGGTGTAATTATCAGAAATACTTAATAACATTCTTAACTACAGGGCTCATACATTTTTCTTTTTAGGTTTTTACGCAGTCGGTTTTTTTTTTTAATATTTCTTTTTTATTTTACACTTTTTAGTTAATTTTCATTGACTTAGATGATTATGAGAGGATACTATTCTCAATCTTGTCATTTTATTGAGAGAGTTTGTATCTTGAGGTTTATTAAGTAACTTGCGGTGGTCTAAACTACTGATAATGAGTCCCTCTAGGCAGGGCCCTATTAAAATATCGAGGGGTCCTAGGCCAAATACTTTTTTGGGGGCCCCTGTATTCAAACTTTATCGCATTAGCCGTCGGCTGAATAAATTTTAGCAAAACTAAAGTAATTTCAGACATTTAGGGGCCCCTAAATATCGGGAGCCCTAAGCCCGGGCCTAGTTGGCCTGTTCAGCAATCAAGTCCTGCTTCTAGGGGCCTAACTCGGCTTAAAGCTACATGTGCATGACCTTCAGCAAAAGCAGCCTGTATAACTCATGCTGACGCGAGCTAAGAAACGGCGTCAGTCAAATCTCCCAAAACTAAAAAAGGTAGACAAGAAAGTACATAACGCAAAACTCAGTCTCCTGAATCACGACAAAAACAAATGCAACATGTTAGAGATGAAAATTGAATTAGTAGACTTTCTTTCTTTTGGTGCTTATTGCACGGGTTTATTTTGATGAGGACTACAATCCGAGTGTCTTGCCTCCCTTACGCATGATATATTTTTTATTTCAGTAGATTACATATAAACAACACATGAAAGAATTTACATCAGAAAGAGGGGGAAGTACATGCGGAGCGAGGGTGGGAGTTGAACCCACCGCCTCAAGTGTGAGAAAAGCCCGATCGGTAGAGTGTCGGATTCGGGGCCAGAGGGTCCTGAGTTCGAACTTCGATGGTCGAAGACCCACTGTCGTCATTAAAGGGGACTGGGCGACGTTAAATATGCTCGTGGTCTCAATGTCCTCCAAGTGAAACGATACCTTTGGGGGTGCTAGTACCAGGTAGCTATTAGCTCCTGGACTAGTTTTAAATTCTCATTAACTGTTCGATCCGGTGATGGTGCTGCCATCTATTGGTATAAAAAATAATGGAAGCAAGGCACTTAGTATGCAGTCCTCGACATAAATACAGTTGTGACTCGGAAGCGGAAGTGTGAGAAAGAATCGCTTAGACCACTCGCCCACTGAGGCGGGACCGCCGCGAATCTTAAGAGAGAAGGGAGGAAAACATGGACATGGGAACCGGTTCACTTAACTAGATGGATGTCCATGTGGTAGAAAAGTGATTCCTTTTCAACCAACGATCGTCCGCCATTTTGTGGGCAAGTACTTCCCACTGCACATCCAATAAGCTTACTATGGGTTCGTTTTCCGCAATTTTTGCGGGGATTTTCCATTTTAAAGTACCACTTTCAATGGAACATCTTATTTTTTGAAAAAAAAAAAAGTCTCAAAATAATTTTCTATTGGAAATTCATTATTGGAGGTAATTTCAGAACAGAAAATAGATTTCGCATCTTCCTAATTTGTAACTCATGTTTAATTCGGCTATTTGAAACATTAAAGTACCTACCTTTCTCGTCGACGAAAAACTAATTTAGGGTTTTATGGATTCCGGGTAAGTCAGTTTGAATCTCTAGAGGCCATTTATTGATTACGTAAGGATGATTTTGGCAACTTGCTTACCCTTACATGGGGGAGAGGGGGGGGGGTCGAAAGATTTTTCACCCCCTCCTTATCTTACGTAAAATTCCATTTCGATTTTCAAAATAATAAATCTTACATTGCTGGAATTGTTATTCTTTTTTTAAAAACCTTTAAGTGTAAAAAAATATTTACTAAAAGGATTCTAGACTGAATGTTTTTTCGATAAATATTTTTTGTATATAATGAAATACTAATTTAAAATAAGACATGCAATACACAGTGCGATACTTTTATTATATTTTACACTATTCATTCTATGAAAAACAAGTAAAAACAGCTCATCCTTATACGTTTTTACCTTCCCGAAGAAAATAAAATATGATCCTTGCCAAACCACTTGACCGCACAATTTCTAATATAGAATATCGACTTGAAAATTGCCCCTTCTTTTTCTTATTATATTAGAGCAAAAAAAAAAAAGCAAAAATGCCTTGTTCCATTTTTGCAATTTAAATAGTATTTTCGCATTTTTCAAAAAATGTGACCATAGCGGAAACCTTGATTGAGACCAGAACATTATAGGTGCTTTTCAGGCCTTGACACAAGCAGTTTTTTTGGGGAGACAATATTTTTTTCAGAAAATGAGTGAGAAAAAAAAGAGCACACTGAATAGATCATATAAATGCATTTTAAACAACTTATAACAACAATTTTAAAATGACATGTAGAGAACTTACCCTTGCCACCTTGTTCAACAAGTCTCTTTCAATGGAAAGATATCAAGGAAATTTGTCAACCTTTTCCATCTTCAGATTGCTCAAATTGAGGTCAGTCCAGTCGATTCACAGGGAGACTGCAAAGAAGGAAATATGTAAAGCAGGAAGATACTGGGTTCAAAGCCCAGTTTTATAGGAAAAATATCCGCTTTGTAGAGGAACCATCGTTGAAGACAGGATGCTTAGGTTTTCTGCAAAAAAAAAAAAAAAAGGTGATTTAAAGAAAGAATATGATTAACATGAACTGCATGCATTGGGGACAATTAGTTACCTATTTCACAAACTACTTTGACAAATTGTCAAATTTCCATCTTAGTAGTAACTATCCAGGGTTGGCTTTCTGCCGGCAGAAACTAGTTTTTGCCGTGCCAGTGGCAGAAACTGGTTGTAACCGGTAAAAACCGGCAGAAACTGGCAAAAACTTAAAAGCATCTTTAATTACTTAAGTGATTGCTAAATGATATTCGTTTAAGTAAACTAAAAAATGAAACTTCATTTCATCATTTAAAAAAAATAAAATTCTATGCTAATGCCCTTGATTTAGTTCGAGAAGGGAACTTTTCATTTGCAGATGCTCGTAATGTTTGGATTAATTTAACAAAGGACGAAAAATCATATAGATGCTCAGGAAAGAGGAGCGACATACAAAATTAAAAGGCATTTCAGATTTTAATTTGCTCACTTATATGCTTCATCTAAATTGTTTGTGATCGAAATTATCACGTGCTTCAAGAAGAAAGTGCCAGAATTTTACTTGCCAATATTAACATTAATTTTGTACCTAATGTCACAGCTTTGCAAAATAAATTGGCCCTATTTCTCGAAACTTATTTTCCAGTCGAATTTCTCCCACTACCCCAGTTACTACATGGTGGACCAGTTAAAAAAAAAAAAAAACCATAGATGAAAGTTTCAAACATTGCTTGTTCCTTCATGCATTGCCTGCTAGCTCTTCCGATGCAGGAATATTCTAAAGTTTCTCATTTGTACATATTAGATTGAGAAACTGTTTAGATTTTAGAAATAATCTTTTTGAAGAAGCAACTGCAGGGTCCAAACAAAGTAATATTTGATTTTAAATTGTGGTAATATAATTAAAATGTGCTTTGGTTAATAATTATTTTTTCCATGCACTTCCTATTGCATGTCAATATTTTTTTTTTTTTTGTGAGTTTTTGCCAGTTTCTGCCGCAACTGTGGCAGAAAGTGGTTTTTGCCATGCCGGTTTAACCGGTTTCTACCAGTGGTTTTAACTGCCTCCACAGAAACTTACCAACCCTGTAGCTATCAGAATAGAGGCTCTATCCTTTGAGGAATGCACTAGCCCAAAATACACCTTGTCATCATATAATTCCATCAATCAAATATTGTTTTGAAAATTACAGATTATCAGGGGCTCTCAAACCCCTGTCCCTTCTTAGATGGCAGGACGTTTTCACCCTAGGAAGATTTGAAATTATTACATGAAAACAAATCACTTGTTGACGATTTGCAAAGCAGAGGAGAAAACACAGCATTTAACTTACTTTTGCCACATTGAAACATACTTAGCATAAAAACGCATCGAGTTATATGCTTGTAGAATCGTAATGTCATGAATACAAGAAGTCATAAAATCCACCTCGGGAAGATGCTCAATATTGTTTGATATTAATTTTCAATTTTACTAATTAGCCTGCTCAAAAATTAATTTCACTCTGCTGCAATGCTTGTAGCTAACATTACAAACAGACCGGCCCAATATAATAGTTAAAACAAAAATAACATACTTCGTATATAATTATACAAAACACAGTGAAACAACCATTTAGCTCGAACACCGTTGATGCGAAATTAAATATTACGTTACAAATATAATGTTTAATATTATGCACAAGCAAAAATAACCAGCGTACTTTGCATTGATCAGTACTTAAAATACAAAATTAATAATCTTAAATGCGAATGATAAGGTATTAAACGACTTAAATATTAGAATGAATACATTAAAGATTCAATATATATTTTCTAAGCTAACAAGAAATATAAATAATACACAATAAATATCTACAAACTGAAACTATTATGGTTAATGATTGATCAATTTTAAAAAATAATGATACAAACGTCGGAAAATTCAAAACCACATACCTCCACCAAAAACCGCTCGAACGTAAAAAAAATGGTTTCCTTCCAGAAAAACATGAATACCCTGCCAATAATCTAATCGCCAGATATACAAGCCAACGCCTATTGTTCTCCGGTCAGGTTTTCCTCGAATGTGCAATCTCGAGTCGGGATAGGAGCTACGTGTCGATGATAATTGCAGGTACTTGAAGCGACTAACTGATGTCAACCAATGGTAGAATTAGGTTTGAGATGGGTAAAAATCGTGATGCAATATTTGTTTTGATGTTGAATTCATGTTTACTCGAGAATTGGATATATATTCCGTGCCATTTTTTTTCTTCAACTTTTAGCTCTACAATTGGAAAAGAAAGCAAACTGAATAAAAAATGTTGCTCTTTAAAAAATGCGTCATATGTTCCACATGCATATTGTATTTCTTTGAATTTGTTCTGAATAAAACGCATGATGTTTAAAGGAAAATGACGATTTGATAATCATCCGATGAGAATGAATCTGATGAGGGTAAAAGATTTTCAAATAATTTTCTCACAACGACAATTGAACTATGCTACAGAATTTTGAATTTAAACTAAATCTGTTTGATTTGAACATGTTTGTTTCACTAAGTTGAATATATTTGCACAAGTAGTAAGTAAAATTATGTTTACTTATGAAGCAAAATGAGAGTTTTTGTTATTAGTTCGGGTTATGTTCAAGTTAAAATTCAAAAGTTAAAACCAATTTCTAGAATAGTTACTAGTAATAACATTGATAAGGTACACCCAGTTTCGAAATGGTGATACCCATTGTGAAGAAATAAGTTCTTTTTACTTCAACTAAACACATTTTTACTGTATTTTATTTATTTTAGTTCATCTGGATCATAAAAGCTCTCTTTGATTTCGTTCAAACAGGTTTGATTGCAATATGTCTTCTTTGTTATTAACGCAAGTCAGTTGTTTTTTCACCAGTAAACTGTAAACTAATTTCTTGTTACCCTGAAATAAGTGTAGCTTCAAAAAAGAAATTTTATTCAAATACAAAATTATAAAAACTAATTACACCTACATTTACTGCAATACGAACAATGATAGAACATAGTATGACCAGGGCCAGGCCCGGAACTATAAATTTTGTGGCCCCTGCGAATAATCAGCACGGCCGCTAACTGCCTACGATATTTCTATGTCACTAAGGGCCGTGGGCCCTTTGAGTGACAGGCGCCCTCTCCCCCCCACACACACTGCAGGGTCTGCGAGTAAGTAGATCCGGGCCTGACCAAAGCCTCACAGAGGGTAGAGAAGCAGGAGAAGGACCGTCCGAAGAGACTATGACCATGTTATCTTTCCTTTTCTCAAAAAAGACAGGAATGTGTTAGTATTTTATGTAAAATACATAATAAAAGTTTTAAAAAAAACATTTTAATGCAGCTAAAACTCAGTTTAGGGCGCGCTGTCATGTCTTCGCTCCCGTCCGGGACGGATGCCCCACTCAGACGTGGCTCCAAGGGAGGGGCAGGGGGGGCAATTGCCCCCTCGTCGGAAGCGTCTTGCCCCCCCGTCGGGGAAAATTTAGTATTTCGTCGGGGAATCTGTTTGCTTTGGCGTTTATCGTAAATGATAAAATTTTCTCATATATGAACTAGAAAAAAAAAATTAGTAGAAAAAAGTAGAAGTATCTTATATATATATATAAAAGGAAACAAAAATCAATCCCCTTTGAGGCAAGTTTAGCCCGAGTCCGTATAACGTCGTCCAGATGGTGACAAAATATAGCTATTACTTCGGGGGAAATGGTGTGTTTTGATCCTTGAAATTTCTGTTTGTCGATGCAGGGTGTCGATGAGCTGGTTTTGACCTCAGGGTGTCCACTTTTAGACTAAAAGAGTACCATCCCCGTCCCTGCAGAATGCAGTGGTGATTAATGGTCAGACCTAAGGCGTCGTCATCGGGTTACAAGAGAAATACGTACTGAATGACAATAGCCAGGACGAGACGAGAGGGGATGGGGGGGGGGGGTTGTCATCGGGGAAGAAAAAACATGCTTCGGAGATTTTTGCTTTCCTATTACATTCGCTAAACAGCTCTTCATCAGCACGTCAAGTGTGCAGGATCCCGCAAACGCAGACCGCACTTATTGATGCGTTTTAAAGTACTTTATTTTCACTCAGAAGTTACAAGTAAGTTATTACTATAGTTATTTACAACTTTTCTGATTATTGTTGATTATTCTGCAACAAAACATATCGATGAGTAAACGATTTTTTTACCTCATACAAGGAAGTGTACTAAAGTAGATTTAATGTTTTAATTTTTTAGTGCAATGATGTCTTGTCTTCAAATGCTAAATGCATCAGGAAAAAAATTCTTTGGACTAATATAATAAAAGCAAATAGATGTTTAACATTTTAAATACATTTTTCTCAAAAACTTATATTGATCTTGTTTGTAGGCTGCATAATAGTTTTGTTGGGAATGGAGAATGATTTACTAAACATTCAGGCTTGGCACAACTAAACAATCATTAGATTATTAAACGTCGGGTTGATAATGCATCGGGTTTGGGTTCTTTTTGAGAAAAATGTTTGGGGGAGGGGGAGGGGCGAACCTTTTGGAAAAGGCAAAATTAAATAAATAAATAAATCATGTGTTAAAAGCAATTGAAAACATACATTTTGCTTCCATTTTTTTTTTTTTTTTTTTCAGATGTTATCATGTAGTCGAAACTCATGTTTCTAACTTAAAGTAAAATCTGCGCTTAGCCCAGACCGCTGTAATCATTTGATCGGACCAAGTCCAATTCAAAAGTCAACATTGCTCCTTCGAGATCGATCAAACCAACTTACAGACTGATACCAGACTCAATCTTGTTTAATTTTTTTTTTTTTTGCAAGCTATATTCTTTTTTTTTTTAATATGCTTTTTTTCAAGTACTAAAATAGTGTAAAAAAGCAGTGCTGCGCAGTCGGAGTCGGACAGATTTTGGAGACAAGGAGTCTGAGTCGGCATTTGTAGGTTAAAAATTCCAAGAGTCGGAGTCATTTTCCCTCAATGCCTGTAACACTGCCAGTGATTGCGGGGTCGGAGTGAGAGTTGGAGTCGAACTGATTTTAAGGTAAAGGAGTCGGAGTTGAATTGTTAGTCGGTGAGTTAGAGGGGTGATTAAAAACTAATTGTATCGAAAGCCAATGTGAGCACGAAGCAATGCGTTGTCTTTTCGTTTCCCGCGCTGTTTCTCTCTGTCGACTGCTGTCATTGGTTTTTCGAATCAAAAACAATTTTTACTGTGTATTATCTTAATTTTTGAAAGAGTTTATAACTTAAAAAAAGTTTTGTTTGCCTATTTCTGTCCTGATATTTTTGTAGTTGCAACTACATCTTATAAGGCTTCAAAATGCAGAATTTTATATCTATTTTTCAAAATTTCCTCCGGGGAAGAAATCCCCGGGCCCCCTACAATTGGGAATATTTTGTACTCCACTTAAAGGGGAGTCATGTGTGACTTTCTTGATAACATTTCCCCTCTTAAGGTCAATCCAACACAGGACATCAGGGAAAACACATTAAAACACGATCATCAAAAATTAAAGTATTGCTGTATGTATCAGATGAAAGAGACCGACATTGTCAAGGAGAAAAAAAAAATATATAAAAAAAAAGTGCCTCTCTTACACCACCGAGAGAAACGTTGTTAAAACTGCAAAAGGGGCCCCACACCTAAAATGGCTTAGGGCCCCGTTAAGTCTAAATCCGGCCCTGAGTTGGAGTCGGCCATTTTCCCTCCGACTCCGTAGATCTGCAAAAATGATCTATGTAGATAAATTTTGGGGTAAGACTTTGAATTTACATTTTCCCCCTTTAGTCTGGAAAGAGAATTAAAACTTGAAATTTGAAATTATGACCTATTTCAACTGGCATGTTCAATAAAAAGTTTGAAACTAATGGTTATGCATTTTCGAATTATGAATGCTTCAAAAAACTTGAAAATAGTTAGGTATATAGTTAATTTAAAAAAAAAAAGAGAAAAACCTTACACAAAAGAAACTGGTGCAATTAATGTTAATCACTTTGATACTTAATAAGTTTGTTTATGACGTAATATCGTCGGCACTATGCTGAACTACCGAATGTGAAAATTGTCTCTTTTCAGGAGAGTCGAAACAATATTTTTGTCCACCAGACGCTTTAGTTATTTTCAATTTTTTGATTTTTATAAATAACATTAAATGTAAATCTTATTGTTTGAAGTACAGTTAACTCTCGATTATCCACGAGTAGATTATCTGCGAAAGTCTCGGAAAAAGAAAAAAAAAATAGTTGAAAAATTTTGTTCTTCAAAAACGCGGATCTGAAATCAATTCGTTCCAGATTTTTTTTCCCTTTCCCACGACAAGTGCTCCTTCTCAAAAAACGTGAAAGTCGGTATGCATTGTCATCAACTTCTCTTTGACACGTGCCTCAAGGGAATGCGTTCAGCTGATTTCGGTAAAACACATGTGTTTACTGAAGACCCCTAGTTTAAAAGAGCATAAGACATTATCTTTATCATCTGTTCCGATTGAGAAAGGTTAGGAAAACGCCTACAGGTCTTCTGGGAATTCTCTGATGGGGTCTTTTTTGTTGTGGTCACACATTGTTTTCACTTCTGGGCTGTTGAATGTTTTAGGTTGACGGAAAGTTCCTGATTTAAATTTTAGTTTATTTTAGTTCTGTAGAACTTGAAATACACATATTTTTTAATGCCGCATCTCTTTTAAACGTTTCACGTTTTATTTACAATACAATCATTCTCAAGCAAAAGATAATTTCTGTCTTCTTTACCTCTGGTTTTAAACCTTTTTCGCATTATCCGCGGTACCTGAGCCATTCAATTCCGCGGATAATCGGGAGTGTACAGTAGTAATAGCCCTTTTTGAGTACTACGGCAAACCATTGAATTTGAAAAACGAGATTCGCGATTTTTCACCTTCGTTTGTTACCGAGTTTAGCATAGTGCCGATCATATTATCAAGTTTGTTTTTTTTTTGGATTACACAAAACACACACATTACTTTCGTTTAGTACATTCAAAAACTTAGAACCAACGGGTGAGGAGTTGAAGTCGGACTGATTTTGAGGTAAAGAAGTCGGAGTCAGGAGTCGAAGGTTTAAAAATTCAGCAGTCGGAGTCGATCATTTTCCCTTAAAATCCCCTGCCAGTTCTTGTGGAATCAGAGTCGAAGGCTCTAAAATTCCCGAAGTCGGAGTCTGTCATTTTTCTTGCTTAGAACTGCTGGTGTGACTATTCATTTCAATAATTTAAATCTCGCTCACTACATTTTAACTTTTATTTTCTATTTCAAACATGCTTCGGCGGCCCACACATTTTCCTCCAAATAGCTGTGATTTGTACGATGATATTTGTAAAAATCTAGGAATGAAATATGTGTGCAGCTCCTATGAAACTGTCATGATTATTTATCTGATTAGCCCGGTTGCCCGTCAGCTCCATCCACCACCAGCTAGGCCTAATCGATGTAGACCTTTTATTACCATACAAATTAATTAAAAATCGTAAAAATTTGCACCTTTTCTAATTTTTTTAGCGCAAAATTTTTACCCGTTTCCAGTTTCTATTTGTTATCAAATAAAATACTTGTAATGGGTTTTAGCAAACTAGGCTCTTCAAAAGATTTTCAATTTTTTCTCTTGATTCTGCTTTGCGCTAGCAAAACTTATTAGTTGTAATCGTCTTCCCTTTTCCATGCTTTCCCAAGTTATCCCGGAAAAATAATATAATGAAAGAAAATATAAATAAATTTAATTTTATACGTGTTCTGACTCGCGAGGTTCATCTTAATATAAAGCTAGGCATCGGGCTCAAGTTTCTTTTGAATTTTTGAACTTAATATTAGTTGCTCTTTTTTTTTTGTTTACTTAAGACGTGGGTTTCTCTGCTCCCCAATAAATATTTTGAGCTAGTGGATGAGCACTGCTATAACCTTGAGCCATGGGAGTTTCCCTCCGTAAATTTGTGTGTTTATAAGGTTTGATTACGGAAGGGGGGGGGGGACCCTCAGTATCTTAATCGGTCACTAACCCCATCACTCTAACGTTACCAAACATGACCTACAATTGCGTTTTCGATACTTTAATTTTAAAACTTTTTCGGGGGTGCACCTCGACTCTCACTCCCTATAAAATACCATTACAGATCGACTAAAAGTTCGTTTATTGGACTTCACTTTCTTAAACTTCTTTGGGGGTGAGCACCCAAATCCTTCTCTCCATGAAATTACCGAAGATCATCTAAAATTGCGTTTTCACAGCTACAATTTCGAAAAATTTCCGGGGGAGAACCCCCGGACCCCCCTAATTTCTACAAGCACAACTAAATTCCTGTTGTTAAGTTTCTTTCTCTGCATAAAATTCTGTTGGGCACACATTTATAATGATTTTACATCATAGTCAGACTTTTCGTCAATATCTAATTCTCAGACAGTTCTAGTTTATTGATCTCGCGATGACCCTGCTCACAAAAGCCTAGTTTCATGTTTTTCATTTAAAATTTGATTTTTTCCCTACATATTTCATTTTATCTATTTTAAATTTTTTATTTTTTGCTTTTAATTTTTATAGGGAATTCGTGTTCTTAGAAGCAAAAAATGATTAGTTTCTTTATCACTTGAATTGGAGGGGGGCAGAGCCTGATTACCGCAGGGACATGTGCGGCACAGGCCCTTCCTCTTAGATTTCAGGGGGGGGGGTCCAAAATACCCTTAATTTATCATGTTAATTAAAAATAAATAATGATTTCACTCAGAATCTAGAGTACAATGATAGTTTTGCAAATGCCAAAACAAGGAAAATATCTATTTGTTGTTAAAAATTCTCCTTAAAAGCGTGATCTCTTTGCAAATCAGAAAACCACTCCAAATTTAGTCTGTATTTACTGTTAAAAGTTATATGATAGATCATTTTGGTATTTACGGTTTATTGCAAAGTTTAACCATTTTTATACATTTATCGTATACTACTACATATCTTCTACTTTTTAAATGTATATATTACATTGTGATATGAGGTACCACCAAATTTAGTACGGTTGTGTAAAAATGCAAGTATCGAAATAAATATTTTGCTTCAACATATAAAAAAAAAGCTGGAGTGGGGGGGGGGGAGGCACAAAATGAATTTCCTGAAATAGAAATGTGCCCCATGTCCAATGTCAGGATGATCAGGCTCGGGGGAGGGGGGGGGGAATCTTGCAAAGTAAAATTTTGCTATGCCCCCCTGTCGGGCAAGTTTGCCACCCTGTCGGGGATTTCCTAGCGCCACCACTGGCCCCACTCATCCTCCTCTTCAGACGGCCCTGTGCAGGGCAAAAACTTTGAAGTCAGCTCACAAGGGTCCTGCTAGCCCTGGAAATGGGCATACAAGACATGTTTTGGGGCACCGTAGCATAACGAGAAATTTTTTATGTTCAGGTGAAGGCTTACTTATAATCATTGTTGCAGTGTCGGACCAATTTCAGGTTAGGAGATAAGAGTTGGAAGCTTTGTAATTCTAGAATTTGGAATCATTTTCCCTCTAGACTTTAGCTCTGTTAGGGATACGGAGTAGTGGTGGGAATTGGTTTGCTTTTGATGTAAAGGCAGGGCAGCTGAGAGCCAAGGCGAACCTGTTGTTAGTTTGGTCCCGAGCCCCCACTCTCCTCATTAAACTCTGAGCCATGACCCCTCAAGGAACAGAACCCTAGTTTTCAACTAGGCTGACATGGTCTCTCGTTGGCCCTGCGTAAACGAGTCTGAGATTTAAAAATTCAAATGCATTGCTGTAATACAATTTTCACATCACTGCCGCACGTAAAGGCATGCATTAGCCTTAAAACCAGCCATGTACCTCATGTAATATTACACAGCCAAATGCTGTA
This sequence comes from Uloborus diversus, assembly GCF_026930045.1. Lineage (NCBI taxonomy): Eukaryota > Metazoa > Arthropoda > Arachnida > Araneae > Uloboridae > Uloborus > Uloborus diversus. Next base: position 89,668,144 of record NC_072733.1, on the reverse strand, counting down.
TAACCCAGCACAAGTCGAACCGCACCAAGCTGCGGACACTCACTGGTGAGATAAATTTACTTTATCTACCAGTTTGTTGGCACTCTCAGCTCCAATGAGTTGACATCTACCTCCAGCTCGGTTGTTCACACTATTCCAGACTGATGAGTTCTAATAAGAATAATACTGCAGTCTCTGGATGTGATAACCGGACTGTCTAGTGTCATTGCAGGTTATTCTCTCGTATATCCAGTGCCTGATCTACGGCGAAAGAAGCGTGTTGTAATATAACTAGATGCAAAACTCAGCTGCAGTCACTGGCTGTGCGAATTTTGAAGTAAATGGACTAAAACATAGCCAACGAGAATGCAATGCTGTTTGCATCCTATCAGAGGCTAAAGCAGAAGTTGTTTGTACACGTCTTGTTCGAACACATGTCTATTTACTAAAAGGTCTCGATTACCCACGGAACCATTTCCTGTAGTGTATCTGGTTAATTCATTCGAACTTGCTTATAACGAGCCCTGTTTTAACGAGCACTTGGATTTAGCGAGGGAATCAAAAAGCTTTGGTTGGTACACTGTTAAAAAAATTTCCTGAAAATAACGGAGAAAGTACCGGCAGCAAAGTTGCCGTAAACATTACGTTTACGTTCAATGACTTTCCGTGATTTAACAGAAGTTCCATTTCTTATTTCTCCGTAGTTGTAGTTTTCCGTTTATAAATTTCTCGTGACTGAACGAAAATTCCATTTCTTATTTTTCCGTTCATTTACGCTTTCTGTGTTTTAACAGAATTTACGTTCCTTATTTTTTCATTGCGATATTTTTTCCATTTCTCACTTTCCCGTATTTAAGTAAAAAGATTTTATTTTCAAAAAATATTTAAAAAGTTATGTCAAGTATTGACTTTTCGTTTCATTAAAAATGATATATAATACAGATATAGTTAACTGTTCTAAAATTATTACTTTTTTTTATTTGCATTTGTTACTCAAAGATTTTTTAAATTAACATCTAGAGAGAGAACTTACGTAACATACCAAGCATCCATTTGCTGACCAAAACTTTTTATATCAACTTCAGATGAGTCAAATTAATGAAATAGTACTAGCAGAAAAATTGATGGATTTGAATAGGACACCAATTATCCCTGCTGATACTGTTCGATATTCCCTTCGTCGTACATTGCTGGGGTGGCATGGAAAAACATACATGAAAAATAGGATATTTTTATTTGCAGAATATGTCAAATAAAATGCTATTAAAAACAGGTTGACGTTATCATATAATAATATACCTGATAGAGAGTACCGCATATCTATTGTGTTTAAAAACAGAATCATTGACATGCACTTGAAGAATTTTTGGTTCAGATGCTACATCCCCCCCCCCCAATGATATCCAAATTTTTCACTCATTGGAATCGCAACATAGATTTTTAGTCACATAATCATTATTACTTAAGCATATATCAATATCAATCAGTTCGTTTTACCCGAACTGTTTTTCCAAGAAACTTGCAATAATCTCAAATAAGTTGTTGGATAAGATCTTAATAAATTAAATTAAGTACTTATTGTTGCCAAAACTTTCATTGTATATATCAAAGATCAACAATACACCTTTATTTAGAGATTTAAAATAGTTACTTTCAGTATTCCAAACTGTGAAGCGAATCCCCCCCCCCCAAAAAAAAACCTGAGTGATTTTTCCTATCTTGCTCGCACACCACGATAATCTCCGGTATAGATACGAAATGGCATTTAGCGTATTAATGACTTTCAAGAATGCGTAAGAGCAATAAAAAATAACTCTATAATAGTTGTATAAATTCTAAATAAACTATCATCGGAATTCTATCAAATCCATATTAACAAGGAAAATACATTTGTATATTAACATGTACAAAGATAGTCAACAACACTTACATATGACCAGCGGTGCTAAATGCATCTGGATACAGCTAATCCAATAGGCTTTATTTTAAATTGATAACACGAGATCCTTAAACTATTCTCACTGCTAGAGCACACAATATGACTAACAAATAGAATTGTTCAAAGTATTGAGCAAAATATTAAAACCACAAAAATATTCTAATACTGACTCAATAAAACCCACATCAAATCACCAGGGCGATCAAAACACATCTGCCAGTCTAAAAATGGTGCGAACATTTTTCCAAACCTACAAAGCTCAAAGGCGTATAAACAATTTCGACATACGAGTATATTACTCTCCAGACATGAAATAGCAAGCTATCTATTTTGTCTACAGCATCTGAGTTGTTATTCTAAATATGCTTTTAATTAGCAAAATGTAACAGTGCGATTAATAAGCACTATCAATAAGTGATGTTTATCATGACTTGAAGACTAATCGGAGCAAAGTACAGCACAGCGGCAACCCTAGAAATGGAAAAATTCCGTTTTCGTCGGGATGTTTACGTTTTTGTAAAGAAAAAATACATTTTGAAGCATTACGGAAATATTCTGTTAAAATCAGTCAGAAAACTACCTGAATTTTCAGTTTTTTTTAACAGTGTACAATGTTAAGTCTATAAGAACATAACTCGCCTTATCGAGCAAACCCCGCTTCAAGCGAGCAATATTTTTGTCATTTATAAAATTTCTATCGATTTCCACCGCAGAAAAGATTTTTTTTTTCGAAAAATTTCATGAACATTTTGAATTCAATCAAAATAGATATAAGACATGAATCCTGAGAAAAAGTGAAAACACGGCCTTTTTTAAAAATATTCGTGGAGTAAAGGAGGATTTAGAAATTATATTTGTTAAAACGAATGTTAAATCATTTCCGATATATACTCCCGAGGATATTGTAGCTCTAAGTCAAGCTAGTGCAGATGAAAAGAAAAAAAAAAGTGAAAGTAAATGATTTTTATCAATGATTTTTGTAAGCATATATATGTGAAGAGCTTTTACGATTTCAATGATTTTTGTTTGTATATTTGGGGGGGGGGAGGGTTGTTCGTAGAAGAAAATTTTTGTACGTAAGACTACGTTCTTGAGCATGACCCCCCCCCTAAAATGAAATCCTGTATCCGCCTCTGAACGAGAGACCATGCCAGCCTAGGCGGAAACTAGGGGTCTGTTCCTTGAGGGGCCACGGCTTGGAGTGGGAATCGCATAAATTTGGCAAGTTTTATGAGGGGAGTGGGGGCTGGCGACAAAACTAACAAGGGGTCGCCTTAGCTTTCGGCTGTCCTTCCTTTACCCTAAAAGCAAACCAATACCCACTACTACTCCGCCCCTGACAGGGCTACAGTCTTGTGGAAAAATGATTCCAAATTATAGTATTTCAAAGCTTCCAACTCTTATCTCCAAATCCAAAATTCGTCCGACACTGCAGCCCCGGTTATAAGTAAAACCTCACCTCCGCATAAAAAATTTCTCGTTACGCAACGGTGCCCAAAAACATCTCTTCTATGTCCATTTCCAGGACTAGCAGGCCCCTTGTGAGCCAGTTTCAGAGTTTTTGCCCCTGCTCAGGGCCGTCCGAAGAGGGGGACGAGCGGGGCAACCGCCCAGGGCGGGAGTGAAGACATGATGAGAGAGCGTCGTAAACTGAGCTTTTGTTGCATTAAAATGTTTTATTTCACAATTTAAGTATTTTCCTTAAATAGTTCTTAAAATACTAACACATTCCTATCTTTTTTGATAAAAGGAAAGATAACATGGTTAGTCTCTTCGGACGGCCCTGCTCCTGTGGCCTTGGTCAATCCGGGGTCAACGTACTCGCAGACCCTGCAGTGTGTGGGTAGGGGGCACATGTCACTACAGGGGCCCACGGCCCTTCGTGGCATAGAAATTTAGTAAGCAGTTAGTGGCCCTGCTGATTTTTTGCAGGGGGCCCCAATATCGACATATAGATTCGGGCCTGATCCTGGCGATACTATGCTCTTTCATTGTTCGTATTACAGTACATGTAGGTGTAATTAGTTTTTATAATTTTGTATTTGAATAAAATTTCTTTTTTGAAGCTACACTTATTTCAGAGTAACAAGAAATTAGTTTACAGTTTACCGATGAAAAAATAACTGACTTGCCTTAATAACAAAGAAGACATTTTACTATCAAACCTGTTTAAATGAAATCAAAGAGACCTTTTATAATCTAAGATGAACTAAAATAAGTAAAATACAGTAAAAATGTGTTTAGTTGAAGTAAAAAGAACTTATTTCTGCAAGATGTGTATCACCATTTCAAAACTTGATGTATCTTACCAATGTGATTATTGTAACTATTCTAGAAATTAATTTTAACTTTTGAATTTAAACTTGAACATAACCCAAACTGAAATCAATTCCTTCTCCCCTGCAAGTTTTCGAAATTGAAGTTTCAAAAAAGCAACTTTAGACTAACTTTGAAGATTTTATGGATAGGAGGATCTGGAGCATTTCCCAGGAAAATTGTTCAGAATTATGGTTAAAAAAATTTAAGCAATGTTTTAGTCAGGGGCTATTCCACTTAATTTTTTTTTACGTGTCGATAAAAACCCATTGCTTGTGATATTAAAGAAAAGCGGCATGGGGACCCTTGCACGAATAGTTTCCTAAACTCAAGTCTAAAAATGCAATTTGTAAGGCCGTATTTTGTAAGATTTGGGCCAGTGATTTTTTGAAATTAGAGCTCCAAAAACGCAATTCTGAGCGATTTTCGACGTTGTTGAGTATTCGTGGGCTTCTCCTTAAAACGTACGTATATTTGATGCAGAAGAATAACATCTTTGTTTATAATATACATGAAAGCTGGTGTTAAGTTGGTATAAGTAAAACGAAAAAACTCTTGAAAAAAATCATTGGATGAGTCCAGAACGAAAATTAATTTTAATGTGATTTATTTCGATAAATACATTTTCTATTATAATCAACAAATTATTTATTCGTGTTCTTAGCTTGATCAATATGAATAACCATTTCAGTTTTAATTGTTTGTTTTTTATCTAGTGGGATAACATTTTACTAGATAAATAATTTTATTTTTAACATTTCCATTTTTTGAAAAGTTTTTGGAACACTCATGTTTCACAAATATTAGAAACAGATTCATTGCTTGTGTTTTAATTTTAATTTGCATTATGCATAGCCTCCTGATTGTTCTGTTCATCATGTGTAAAAAATTTAAATATGTATTAAGCACTGATGTTATAACTAACTTGATTTTTCTGTGTGTATAGGGGGGGGGGGGGCGGCGCCTAAAAAAACCTTCGCCCCGGGCGCCGTCAGCTCTTCGGACGGCCCTGCTTATAGATAACCCTATATATTTATGAATAAATAAAAAACTTGGATTAAATGGCTACTAATAATTTAAAAATAATTTTAAACTAAAAAATGCTCCTAAATTTGCCTGCTGGCTGCCGTTAATGTTTTTAAATTTTCATGTCTAGTTAACATTATGTGATATATGAAAATTGGCTGAAAGAAATTGCATGAAATTTTGAAATTATTTTTGGTAAATTAGGAAAGAGGAGAAAAATCGTTTCTCAGAAATAAACTGTTATTTATTTCTAAAGTCCAAAAAAAAAAAAAAAAAAAAGTGACGAAGAAATTGGTAGCATTAAAAATAATCATGATGATCAATAATCAGCCGATTAATCGGTATTAATCCGCCAATTTGCTTATCAGTGTATCCCTAGTTCAGAACAAAAATTATTCAAAGGTTCGTGCTTCGTGATTTTACTGTCAGAACACTTGTTTTTAATGGGTTACAGTTACTGAGCTTAAATGTCTATTTTCTAACAGATATTGGCATCCAAAGTGACTATTAAAATCGTTCGAGTGAAAATAGAAATAACCCGTATTCTTAGTACTGTAGCTCTAGTTTGTCACTTTGCATCTTCTTTTCGTTAGTACTGTTAGAAAGAACAGATTATTTCTCATCAGAATTGGTTTCTATTCCAAGGTGTTTTTTTCAGATAAGGATGAATGATGGCAAATGAGCTCAAAATTCTGCCTGTCGTAACGAATTGCATTGTTTAAGCTAAGGTTGATGAAAATTTTATCACACTGGAAGCATGAAATTTTAGGAACTTAAAGTAATTTTGGTTACTAATACGTTCTAGTATTCTTGTGAGTTTGAGGTCATTAACTTGTGTGCAGCGCGCATGCAAATTCTTGACAAAACACAAATCAAAAGCTCGTACTTTGTAATTCTGTTTTCAATATGCATGTTTTTAATGGATTAAATTTGCAGAGCATAAATATGGAATTTCTAAAAGATATTGTCATCCATAGTGGCTAGCAAAATCGCTGAAGTGAAAAATAGACTTTTTCCAAAGCGCTGTAGCTCAAGTTCGTCACTTTGCATTTTCTTTTCGTCAGTCTACTAGAAAGTAGGGATGCACCCATAAGCAAATTGGCCGATTACCGATCAATCGGTTGTTGATAATCGGCCGATTAATCGGCTCTGACCAATTAGTGATCATAATGATTAGTTTTAATACTCCGTCACTTTTTTTCTTTTTCTTTTTCCGACTTTGGAAATAGTTAACAGTTTATTTCTGAGCGACGATCTTTTTTCCTCTTCTCTCTTAATTTTCCAAAAATTCAAAATCTCATGCAATTTCTTTCAGTCAATATTTATATTAATGTTGATAAAATCACATAATGTTAACTAGATATAAAAGTTTTAAAATATTAGGGGGCAGCCTGTGGTTAGCACGCAAATTTAGGAGAATTTTAATTTTAATTTCAATTTATTTTTAAATTATCGGTAGCCATTTAATACAAATTTGTTTATTCATTATAAAAAAGTATAAGGTTAATTAAAAACACTATTCTAAAGGGGAAAAAGTATAGACTCATGAAAAATTATGCAACATTGTATATATGTGCATATTAATTCAAAATAAGGAAAAAAAATTAAATCAAAAAAATAATATTACTTTAACCATCAGTTTGGAAAAATAATAATAATAGTAAATTATGTACATATTTTTACTTCCTTTTACAAAAAAGGAAGTATTGTATTCGCGAAAAAATTTTAACCCAAAAATTGACCTTAATTTCTATATTGCTCACCCCCAAATGAATGTTGAGTTTTTTTTTCAACCCGACCACACGTGGATGTGTGCCTAGGAACGTACAAACACCCGAAATATCCATTTCGACGATCCTCAAGTTAATTACAACGAGTTTTCTCGTGACGTCTGTATGTACGTATGCATGTGCGTATGTGCGTATGTATCTCGCATAACTCAAAAACGGTATGTCCTAGAAAGTTAAAATTTGGTACGTAGACTCCTAGTGGGACCTAGTTGTGCACCTTCCTTTTTGGTTGCATTCGTATGCTTCAAAGGGGGTCTTTTGCCCCTTTTTGGGGGGAAATCATTGTTAATTACAATTTAAACTCAAGTGGTGTTATAATTTGGCGGACACTTGGCGATATACCGCCAGTCTTTTGGTCGCCAAGTTTTTTCGCCAACTTCGCGACAAAATTGACGATTTAAAAAAAAAATTAATCTGGTTTCAATTTGGCCAATTTAGAGAGTAAACTATTGAATCATATTAAAACAGTTAATATTGAGAAAATGAAATTAAATTGGAGTAAAAGGAAGTCATGTGATGCACACATCAGTTCGTTTTACATAAAATGATATTAAAAAAAAAATTCTTTGTTGAATCAAAATATCATAATTAAAATAGTAAGTTGTGAAATGTATGATGTAATCATATGTATAGTTACGAGGAACAAAATAACTGAAAAAAATCAAGTTGTGTCACCAAAAGCTGGGGTGATTGTATCATCGTAAACTTAAGGGCATGATCCGGATTTTCTTCAAGAAATAAAAAACAAAAGCATTTGGAAGTTTTTTCTTTTTCGTTGGAGGGAGTTGAGGGGAGGTTCCAGTGGGATACACATTTGTTTACACATTTTTGCATCTCTACTAGTAAGAACAGTTTAAAGAAGTTTTTTTTATTTCAATGGTTTTCTTTGAGGTAAGGATGAAAAAAATTATCTTGAAATCTGCCTGTCATTCACGTGAAAAGTCATGTATGACGGATGGTGATTGACATGGAAACCAGTTTATAGCAACAAGTTTACAGAAAGTTTTTTTACAACTATAATTTGTCATGAATATTTTTTTATTCTTCTTTCAAAAAGTTAGTAAGAAAATGAAACATGAGATAAGCAGAAAATAATGTTGTTATGTCTGAAGTATCAGTTTCTTTATAGGATAAGATATTTTACTCTTTCTATTATATGTAAGTTTCAACCTAACTTTCAAAGAAATAACAATAGCAATTGCAAAATCATTATAATCGGTTTTCATTGCAATCACCATGCATTATTCACTGTAGAACAAGATTTTCTCGTTAACGACAAATAATATTTCAAATTCCTTTTTTCCTGCTTATCTGAAAGAACATCGTCGAAAAAAAAATTATAGAAGAAAATAAGTTCTTTGTAATGGCACTAACAAAAACAAAGCAAACTTGAGCTATAGCGCATTGAAAATAGGCTACTTTTCATATGAATGAATTTGATAGTCACTTTCGATGACAATATCTTTTAGAAAATCAGTATTTACGTTCTGCAGCTTTAACCCTGGATCCCGGAAGCTTAAAATTTGCATAGAGGAGTTTCAAAGGCATCTCTACACTAGTGATGGGCACAATCGAGAACTTTTGATAATCGAGAGCTCGGGAATCGATCACTTCTGATAATCGAGTGATTGATATTTGCGATCTTTCCAAATCGAGAACTCCAGCTGTGCTAATCGAGAACTAGAGCCGTGTCAATCGAGAACTCGAGGGGTGATAATCGAGAACTTGAAATACGGTAATCGAGAACTCGAAATACGGTAATCGAGAACTTGAAATACGGTAATCGAGAACTCAAAATACGATAATCGAGATTTCGAGATGTGACAATCGAGAACTCGTGATAATCGAGTTCTCGAGTGATGTTGAATAATCGAGTGATTCGATTATGAGAACTCGATTATGCCCATCACCTCTGTAAAATTCAGCCCTGGATCTATAAATTTTGAGCCCCCTGCTACGAAATCTGTAAGGCCCTTCCCCCGAGGCTAGTAGTGTATATTTTCAATGTTAATAAGTTTCAGTGCTAGTTTTTTTTTTCCAATTTCTTGGGCCGTTGGACCCGTTTAGGACTTGTCTCCCCCCCCCACGCACTGCGGGTTCTGCGGGTAGACCCAGTAGACGCTGCGGGTTCTACGCAGATCCGGACCTGATAAAATTTCATCCAAATCGGAAAGAGTCGAGTGGGGGAGCACTAAGGTCACTTGACATGGAATAACTCTTCTATCATAAGGTTCGCTGATGTTCCTAAATAAGTTTGAGTTTCTATTTTTCGCCAACCTTTTACTGAAACTTTGAAAAAATATTTTCCAAATTTAAAAATGGTGTATTATTATTTTTTAGTTTCTTGGGTCGAAGTATCCTCAGTGGTGCCCCCCCCGCAATGCGGGGGCATTTAGATACGAGACTGTGGGCAATGTACACTTCTGTTTGTGGAAATTGCAACACCCTGAAGGAAGCATCATAGTTGAATGGAATGTAATACACAGTTGAGTGGTAATGGTGCAAATAAATGATTACATTTTCAAACCAAACAAACAATAAAAAGAAATAGAAATTAGTATTTTGTCTGGCTACCACGCGCCGCAAATAAGAGCTGCTACACGACTCGGCATGAAGTGAAACAAAGTTCGAATATCTGCCTGCGGCAGAATATTCCATATTGTTTGCATGCGCAACCAAAGTTCGTCTGTTGAAGCAACAGGACGAGGATCACGAGCGAGACGAGCTACGAATCCCACATATGATCAATCGGTGACATATCCGGGGAATATGCAGGCCAAGGAAAAAGCTGTACCTGCTGCGAATCAAAGTAGGATTTGACAGTCTTGGCGACATGTGGACGGGCATTATCCTACTGGAATACAGCCCCTGGCAATCCTTGCAGGAAAGGAATAGCTTGGGGCTGTAAAACTTCGTTTATTTAACAGGTACTGTTCAAATTACCCACAATTCGTCGCAATTGTTATCGTCCATGATATGCTATGGCACCCCAGACCATAACTCCGGGTGTTCGTCCACTGTTGATTCGATAATGCACTCCGGAATGTGCCGTTCACCGTCATAGCGCCTGACGCAAATTTGGCCATCATGGAGCCGCAAATTGAAGCGGGATTCGTCAGAAAAGACGACCTGCTGCCAATCTGCTCGCCAGCTCCTGTGCACATTGGCTCATTGTAGCCGCAGGCGGCGATGGTTTTGCGTGAGAGAAATCTTGTATAAAGGAATCCTTGCGCGCAGCATCGCTGCAGTATACGTCTCCGAATTGATGAAGCACAAAATCCAACACCTGTTGCCAGTCGCGTCTCGTGCCTTAAAAAAGTGAGGGGGCCAGATCATGGGTGCACCCCTCCCCCGGATTTCGAAAAAAAATAAAGAAGTTTCTTTTTACAAATGTTTTTTTTTTAACATTTAAACTTTCTTGAAATAATTAATTAAATAAATAAAGTAAAACTAATTTTTCAACACAGGACAAGGACAAGCTACAAAATATTTAAACTACTAAGTAAATCACGAAAGATATTTATATCATGTTTATGTCCATGATTGCCGGCTGGATGGTGCATTTTTACCCTCTGAATTTCAAAGATAAAATTTAATTAAACAAATAGGGAAAAGCTGCAAGATACATCACGAAATGTATTAATCTCACGTTTATATCCAGCACGCTTTCCAGCGCTGTGGTACGCCTCCCTTGCAGCACCGGTAATAGACTAAGAGCTGAGCCCTCAAAACACGATTTATCTCTTTTATGGCTTGTGGTCGGTTAAAATAAAAAAAAAAAAAAAAAAAATGCAATTAAAAAAACTTTGGCTCTAATCCCCCTAATTAGACCCCCCTACTAATTTTGGGTCGCACGGCTGCGTGCGTGGATGAAAGGTTAAAAAAAAAAAAAAAGAAAAATATTAGAGTGATGAGTTAAATAGCTAAAAATTATATAATAACATTAAATTAATAAGAAAAAACACGTAGCGAATTTCTCCCCAGCTATGTTGGGGCGAACGTGTTGCCCCCCCAGGGGTAAAGTATCGATTATTAAACTAAAAAAAAAAATCACTTTCGTGGGGGGGGGGGAGAATTTTACAGGGTATTAGTTTCATTATTTTGATTGCCAAAAAAAAAAAAAAAAAAAAAAAAAAATCCGCTCCCCCAGTAACTATGGGTCAATTTGTCAAAAAAATTTTTTTTGTTCCTCTTTATTTGGTCCAAGTCGAGTATTATTCGAGCTTACGCATGACTGTTTAAGTTGCAAAAAACCCCCCAAAGTTTGAATGTTTATTCGTTAAAAAAACTCGTAGCAATCCCCCCCCCCACACCTATGGAGGGGGTTGCTACGCGGTGCGGGGTTTTACAATGTGGTGCCCCCCAGGGGTGAACTATCGATTGATTAAATAAAAACCAAATAACTGTCGTGAGGGAATTTTACAGAGTAAACATTTAATTGTTTTAATTGCAAAAAAAAAAAAAAAAATCTCCCCCATTCCCCAGTAATTATGAGTTTATTTCACAAACAAAAGTGATTTTATGTTAAAATTACAATAACGACTTGTAAATTTTAATGCGTTAATCCGATGCGTTAAATGAATTTTTAAAATAATAATTTGGTAATTCATATTGAGTTATTTACCTTCAGCATATTGGTTGTGATAGTGTCTATCTAGTTTGATATAAATGTTCCTGCAATCTCGATGATATAAATCTGCTTCTGTTCAGAACTCGGAAAAATCTAAATCACGGAATTTCAGTTTTCAGTGTTTTCGAATCTTTGAAACTTTTATTCCTTCAAAAAAAGTTTCTGTCAAAACATTCAATCTTTTATCTGGTGGCTGGCTACACTTAAAATTACCCTTTAAAACACTCATAATATAAAAACATCGAAATATATTTTTGAAAAAAGGATTTTTTTACGTTTTCAGTTTCAGGATGCGGTACAGCGTGCTCCGAAAAGAAAAACCAACAGCTATAACGACTTCACTGTGTTGGCTACAGTTGATCACTGTCGAAACTGCCCTCGAAATAGCAAGAAGAAATCATCACAGGGGTATACTTTCCCCTTCCTTCTTTTCATACTGAGCACACAATGGTAGAAGCAGATGTACGGACGCTGAATTGCTTCCTTTCATTTTGAAAAATATTTCAAAATTTCTAATTAAAATTAAAAACATTTTTTTTGGGGGGGGGGATTTTTTTCCTGCTACAATCAAATGTAAACTCTGAGAAAGTCCTTCCTCTCTACGAAAGTAATCTTTTTTTTTTATTTAATCAACCGATAATTCACTCCTGGGGGCAACAAGTTCGCCCTAACATAGCTGGGGGGGGGGGGTGATTTTCTACGTGTTTTTTTTACCGAATAAATAATTGCAATTTTTTTTTTACAATTTAAGAGGTCATGGGAAAGTTCGAATAGTACTCGACTCGGACCAAATAAAGAGAAACAAAAAATATTTTTTTGACAAATTGACCCATTGTTACTGGGGGGGGGGGGGGAGATTTTTTGGCAATCAAAATAATGAAACAAATACCCCGTAAAGTTCCCCATCCCCAACCCCACGAAAGTGATCTCTTTTTTTTTTTTAATTTTAACAATCGATATTCACTTCTGGGGGGGGGGGGCTCCCACATTCGCCCCAACATAGCTGGAGGGGGGATTTGCTACGTGTTTTTTTTATTAATTTAATGTTATTATATAAATTTTAGCCATTTCACTTATCATGTTAATATTTTTCTTTTATTTTGACCTTTCATCCACCCATGCAGCGTGTGACCCAAAAATAGTGGGCGGAGGGGGGGGAGGGGAATAGAGCCAAAATTTTTACTTACATTTCTTTATTATTTTAACCGGCCACCCGCCATAAAACAGATAAACCGTGTTTTGAGGGCTCAGCTGTTGGTCTGCAGGGACGACGGGTTCGAACTGAAAAATTCATTTTGTGTTGAATAGTCCATTTATTGAGAAGGCTATAGGCTATATAACATTGCGCTTTGTCTAATAGGAGTGGAGCAGCAATAAGAAATGTAATGAAAACGGGAAAATTTATATAATTGTATAAAATGCTTGGAACGCCGAATACACGTACATTTTTGAGGTAGACCGTGCAACGCCGGGCAATGCAGCTGGTAGACTCATAATTGCTGGGGAGGGGAGATTTTGTTTTGCAATTAAAACAATTAAATGTGTACTCTGTAAAATTCCCTCCACGAAAGTGATCATTTTTATTTAATCAATTGATAATTCACCCCTGGGGGGGGGGGGCACCACGTTGTAAAACCGCGCACCGCGTAGCAACCCCCTCCATAGGTGTGTGGGGGGGGGGAATCGCTACGAGTTTTTTTTAGCGAATAAACGTTCAAACTTTGGGGTGTTTCTTGCAACTTAAACAGTCATGCGTAAGTTCGAATGATACTCGACTTGGACCAAATGAAGAGAAACAAAAATTTTTTTTTGACAAATTGACCCATAGTTACTGGGGGGGGGGAGTTTTTTTTGGCAAAATAATGAAACTAATACCCTGTAAAATTCCCCCCCACGAAAGTGATCATTTTTTTAAAGTTTAATAATCGATACTTTATCCCTGGGGGGCACCACGTTCGCCCCAACATAGCTGGGGGAGAAATTCGCTACGTGTTTTTTCTTATTAATTTAATGTTATTATATAATTTTTAGCCATTTAACTCATAACTTTAATATTTTTCTTTTTTTTTTTGACCTTTCATCCACCCACGCAGCCGTGTGACCCAAAATTAGTGGGGGGGATTAGAGACAAAGTTTTTTAATTGCGTTTTTTTATTATTTTAACCGGCCACAAGCTATAAAAGAGATAAATCGCGTTTTGGGGGGTCAGCTCTTGGTCTATAAGGAGCTGCAAGGGCGGCACCTTCACCCTCTGGCTTTTCAAAATAAATAAATAAATTTTAAAAAGCAATATTAATCTAAAAATTTTTTATAGTAATATTATTTTTAATTTTTTAATAGCCAACTATTATGAGTGAGTAAAATTAATTTTATTTTAAGCAGAGTAATTAACAGAAGTGCAAAAATATCATGGTCACAAAACAAAAATAAATGAATTTAAAAAAAAAGAAAAAAAAATTCTTAGCGATTTACTTGCGGGAGCCTTCTGCATATGAATCTGCCCGCGTCCATGGGTCAGATTCAGAGATTTTATGCAGACAAAGAAAAAAAATCGAACTCTTTTTATTTTCTTTAAATTATCGATAACTTGTCACAGTTTCTTTAAAACTAAGTGAGCAGTAATTTAAAACAATAATTTCTGTGTAACAATAGGAAGACATTTTTTAATTAAAAAATATATCTTATAACGATATATGCACATACGTACATACAACACAACACACAACAGTGGCGCAACTAGTACATAATTTTAAAAGGGAGGGGCATTATAGGAACAAAATCTCATCAACCTGATTGATTTCATTGCTCATTGCTCGTCAAATCTCTCAATTTTGAAACTTGTAATTTTAAAAACCAATTTTAGATGGTCTTTGGTGATGTTAGGGGAAGGAACGGTACAGGGAATTCAGCGAAAATTTGTAGAAATTGAAGCCTTAAAACGCAGTTGGAGGCCATAGTTATTGACGTTAAAGTAACGGATAAAGTTCCAGGACTCTCCCCGATCTTTTTTTTTCCTTAAAAAAAAAAAAAAAAAAAAGAAAAAGAAAAAAGAAAAAACAGAAATGAATTCATTCCCCCCCTCTCCAATTTTTCGAAATTGCAGTTCCAAAAACGCAATCGTAAACAAACTTTGAAGATTTTTTACGGGAAAGTGTTCTGGAGCTCTTTCCTGGATTTTTTTTCAAAACTGAAGTCCGAAAACCTTAAGCACAGTATTCTGTGATATTATAAGGAGGGGGTTCAGTGACTTTTCCACTTAAAATTTTCATAAGTGGTTGTTTAAGAAACCTGTTTTTTTTTTTGATAATATTAAAAGAAGGTGGTTCGGGGGCCCTTGCCTGAATATTTTTCTGAAAATGAAGTCCTAAAAACACGATTCTAGGACCATATTTGGTAACATAAGGGACAGCAATCTTTTGAAACTGAAGCTCCTTTAAGCGATTTTCGTCGCATTTTTAAGCGATGTTCTAAGGAAAAATAATGATTTCTTCTCTAAATTGTCATTAAAGTACTCTAATTACTTGAAAACAAAGAGTCAAGAAAGGAGCAATCTTGTGCAAATGAAAGCTTCGTCCCTCACTGTATGTTGTTTATTTTACATAGCCTGAATCGCGTAAGAAAAACAATCAAGATATGTAAAATCAACAACATACAAGCAGGGTAACGGTCCCCATGAATCTCTAAATATTGAGGTTCAATGCGTTGGTATTGAGGAGAAAAACACACACACAGATAATCCGCGGCCGGACACCTCATTAATTTTACACTTTTTTAACAGATAATCCTCGGATTATACGCAGGAAAATACGGTACAATCCATTCTTTTTTTAATTTCAAGCAGGTGCGCACAAAAAAGGGAAAATAATTAAAAAGTTATAAATTATTTGAAAAAAGTGAGGGGGCCCGGGCTCCCTCTGCCCCCTCCCAAGAGCCGCAAATGCCTGTAGCTGTTGACCACTGTGCTGCCAATTGTCTAGAAGAAGCTGTGCGGTCCGTCAGCGCCATACGCACCAGGTGTCTGCCATCACGAGCTGACGTCACATTTCGGGGTCCACTCCCGGATTTCCGAGCTGTCAGACCCTCGTCCGTCCACTGCTTCCAAACACGCATGATTGTGCTGCGGTTACGCTGCACACGAGCGATTACTGCACGATAAGACAATCCAGCTTCACGAAGGTCGACGATTCTGCCCCGTTCTAACTCCGAAATTTGCTCAAATTTTGCTTTCTTTCGTCGAAGAAGCATAGTAAAGATTCAGTTAACGTTTAATCTAGCATATAACCACCGATAATCATACACGCCTCGCTACAGCCGTGTTAAATCCCTTGCATATATTAAAGTAGAGGGCGCGTTGGCAGTGTGCGTCAAGTAGGTACGCACACGTGCCCCTATGTCATAAAAACTGATTTTGATTATTTTTCCAGTTAGTTGTTTGCCAGTTGTATTTTCTGTTAGTGGTTAGGGCGGTGTTTTCAGTTAATTTAGTTCATTGTATGATTTTATATTTTACACGTTTTTAATAAATGTATTGTTATATTCGTAATGAGTTTATTGCCTATTGCGATACAGTCCACATAACCTACTCAAGAGCATCGTACAGTTTTGGTCCGTGCGACCAGGATTGAATTGCATTGAAACTGAATTGCGTTTCAGTTGGTGAACTGTTTTGAAATTTGAAAGGAATTTGCAATGACGGAACCTGCAACGAAAGTTTCTGATTTAACAATACTGAATAGAAAACGAGGAGCCATCAAAAGCCAAATTACTAGGATTGAAAGTTGTGTCAATGCTGAAACTCCGCCCGGTTCGAAAGTGTTAGAATTGAAATTGTCTTCATTGAGCAACTTGAAGGAAAGAATAAATTCCTTGCGAAATGAAAGTTTTTGTACTCTTGTAAATGACAAAGACGTGGAAGATTTTGACGGAACCTTAACAGAGGTCGAGGATTATCTAGAAGAAACTGAAGTAAGTATCTTTAATTTGTTAAAGATTCAAAATACTTCAAGTAGTAAAGCTGAAAAAGTTAATAGCGAATCAATCACGAATGCTAAAATCAAGTTACCAAGTATTTCATTACCGCATCTTTCGGGGAAATATACCGAATGGTTAACATTTAAATCGCAATTTATTACTTTAATTGATAGTAATAAACAACTGTCGGATTCCCAAAAACTTTTATTTGCAGTCGGCGTTGACAGGAACGGCGAAACAACTGTAAAATATTGATGATTCGTATTCTTCTCTGTTTGAAGCATTAAAACATAGATATGAAAATAAGATTGATTGTTCAAAGTCATATATCTGAAATATTAAATGCAAGCAAATTAAAGTGTGAAAATCCTAAGGATTTGCGTTATTTAACGGATAATTTGCTCAATAATTTAAGAGCTTTAAAACAGTTACATTTGAATATGAATGCTTTATCAGAAGCAATTTTAATGAATGTTATGCTGCAACGACTTGATGAAGAATCAAGAAAGATATTTGAAATGTCTTTGGATTGTAATGATCTGCCAAATTGGGAAAGCTCATTGAGTTTTTATTGAAACGTATTCAAGCGCTTGAGAATGTTCAACGTAGTGTTCCCGTTGCAAAATTTAAACAAGAATGTATACCTAAACAAAAAAGTTTCGTGTTGCAAAATAACAATGTTGTTTGTCCTGTATGTAATGAGAATCATTTAACTTATAAATGTAAGAAATTTCTAGATTTACCTGTCCAAGAAAGATTAAATTTAGTTCGTAAATTTGCAATTATGCTTTAATCGTTTAAGTAAACGTAGAAGGTCAGAATGTTCTAGGTTAGATTATAAATGCCGAATTTGTTCAAATTCTCACCATTCTATGTTTCACGGAGCTAATTTCGCAAAAGTAGATTTTGATAAAAGTAAGAATCGCAAAACGTTTGTGAATAATTCCGGACATAACGTAAATTCACGTTCAAAGTTATTTAGTACAGTAAAAGCATTAGGATGCGAGGAACAGGTTTCAAATGAAGAAAATAAAATCTGTGCATGCGGGAATAGTAGTCTGGATTCGCAGAATTGTTTTACGCAATGGGGAAGTCGGTCAAATGTTCTGTTGTCGACTGCAGTTATTTATGCGAAAACTGCAGACGATTCCTTTTTGCCCTTTCTTACAATTTTAGACACAGGATCTGAAATTTGTTCATGCACACAGG
Source organism: Uloborus diversus (assembly GCF_026930045.1). NCBI lineage: Eukaryota > Metazoa > Arthropoda > Arachnida > Araneae > Uloboridae > Uloborus > Uloborus diversus. The sequence continues at coordinate 89,650,284 of NC_072733.1, read as the reverse complement.
AAGTTGCAGACTTGTTAAAATTAAAGGGTCAGTCAGTTAACTTTTTAATTACGGGATTGAATGGAGCGGGTTTAAAAGTTAAAAAAGAAATAAATGTAGTTATTTCAAATAAAAGTAAGAGCTTTCAGAAAACTATTAAAATGCTGGTAATACCCAAAATTACGGATTTGACCCCATCTAAACATCTTGATATTTCCAACCTTAACTTCCACAGCATTTAACGTATGCTAATCCTAACTTTTTCAAACCGCAGCGTGCTCAAGTTCTGTTGGGTAGCAATGTATTTTATGAGTTATTGCGAACGGGACAAATTAAAGTGAAAGGCAGTTCGGTAATTTTGCAAAATTCAGTATTCGGCTGGATTACTACGGGACACTTAACAATAGGGAAAACAGAAATTTTAAATGTTACGTAGTAGAGGATAAAACTGAAGCAGCTTTAAAACAATTTTGGACTCTTGAATCTTTCGGCATTAAAGATGATTCAAAACGCTCAGATGAAGACGCCGCTTTAGAAGCTTTTAATAAAACGGTACGCTATAACCACGAAGGATATGAAGTTAGTTTTCCTTGGAAGAAAAATTGGAAGGAATTAAATGACAATTTTGAGGTAGCAGAAAGGCGGTTTCAAGGTTTAGTCAAAAAAATGAAACGCGATAAGACTTTGTATATTCAATACAGTGAAATTTTGAAAGAATATTTAGCGAACGAAATAATTGAAGTCAAGGATCCTGAAAAACGTATTGATAGACCTGGTTTTTTTATCTTCCTCACCATGCAGTATTCAAGCGAAAAAGTGTTTATACTAAATGTAGGATAGTTTTTGATGCTAGTTCAAACGACGTTGGACAACTGTCACTAAATGACTGTCTTTGGTCTGGTATAAATTTGAACCCGCATATTTTTCAACTGTTGATTTACTTTAAAATTAACAAGATTGCTATGTTATCGGATATAGAGCGTGCGTTTTTGCAAATATCGCTAAATGAATTTGATAGAGATGTGGTTAGATTCCTTTTTGTGAAACATGATCCAAACAAGAATGACAATGTAGAAGTAGTAGTTTACGTCTGACATTCGGAATAAATGGGAGCCCTTTTTTGTTGTCTGCAACCGTTAAAGAACACATCAAAAAGTATGAAGAAGCCTATCCCGTTACTATTGAAGTACTCAATACCTGTTTTTACGTTGATGACCTTGTTACTGGTGCAGACAATATAAATGATGCTTTAAAAATTTCTATTGAAGCAAATAATATAAAGAAAAAAGCTAGTATGAATCTACGCAAATGGATTTCGAATGATGAAGTGTTGATGAAAATGTGGGAAGAACGAGAATTTAACATTTTATCGAGTGATTTCTCAAATAACTGTAACGAACCATGTTAGGTTCTCAGACTGCCGTGGGATATTAAGGAAGATACTTTCGCTGTAGATGTAAAGGATTTGCTTGAATTTAACAAGACCGGAAAGAATACAAAACGATTTGTGCTGCAAGTAGCTGGTAGAATATTCGATCCTCTAGGATTTGTGACACCATACACCATCAGAATTAAGTGCCTGTTTCAAGAATTATGGATTCGAAAAATTTCCTGGGACGCTGAGCTGCTAGATGACATTTTAAGATTCTGGAATCGCTGGTGCTTTGAACTTCCTACATTGTTAAAACTCCAAACTCCCAGAAACGTCCTTGATTGTGCAGAACTTTCAAGTTGTGACATAGAACTGCATACCTTTTCGGACGCCAGTCCTAAGGCTTACGGTGCCGTCGTGTTTGTACTGATAAGATTTGATGACAAAGTAATTGTGAACTTTCTTATATCTAAAAGCCGTGTGGCTCCGTTAAAGAAGATTACTCTTCCAAGAATGGAGTTGCTAGGAGCTTTACTTGCTGCTAGATTAGCAAATGAAGTTGCAAATGTGTTGAAGCGGAAAATATCCCCTCCTAAGTACTTTTGGACAGATTCTCAAATAGCACTATACTGGATAAGAGGTTCAGCGTTGAAGTGAAAAACCTTCGTCTGCAACGGTGTGAAAGAAATTCAGGAACTTGCAGACCCCGATAAATGGTTCTTTTACGTAAGTCGTGACAATCCATCTGATGCTTTGACGAGAGGAATCAGTGTCGATCAGCTTTTAGAAAACACAGCTTGGTGGTATGGCTCTAAATTTCTGAAATCCATGAACATTTATTCTACTGATCATCTTTCAGTGGTTCCCGAAGAGGGCGCAGTCAATAAAGAACTATAACCGAACTTAAAACCTGAACAAAATGAACATTTAATGAACTTGATTGCGAGAAATGAAAATCCTGTTTTTGATTGCATACTTAATAAGTCAAATAATTATATGAAACTTATTCGTATTGTAAGTTTTCTTTATAGGTTTATTTATAATTGTAAAAATCCGAAGTCCAAGAAAATAGATCCTTTGTCTATTGATGAATCTGCTAATGCAGAAAAGTGGTTAATACGTTCTCTCCAGGAAGGTGAGTTTTCTGATGAGTTTAAAAGGTTAACAAATGGTAAACAAGTTCAGAGCAGAAGAAAACTTTCCTCTTTAAAATGTGTTTTTGGATAAAAATAAAGTAATGAGAGTAAGGGGGAGACTGTCCCATGCAGATTTATCTTATGCAACCAAACATCTTATGGTTTTACCTGCAAAACATCCTTTAACAAGTATGATTTTAAGAAATGTTCATCTTTAGATATCTGCACGTAGGTCCCCAAGCTCTTTTACATCAAGTTAGACCAAAATTTTGGCCGCTAAATGGCAGAAATAGTTGTAGGAAAATTGTTCGTAACTGTGTGATCTGTTTCAAAAACAGACCTGTTACTGTTAGTCAAATCATGGCTGAATTGCCTAAAGACCGAGTAAATCCTAGTTATCCCTTTTTTGTCACTGGGATACATAGGCGGATTTAGGACTGAGTTCCTGGGGGGGGGGGGGGGGCAGGATTTTTTTTTTGAGCAATATTAGTTGTAATCAAGACTGGATTTTTTAATATAGACTTAATATGACCCTAAGCTCTTTCAGCTTTTTGGTATCTTTTGTAGATCCAGACAACTTTTCTGTCGGTGGCAAAAAAGGCCAAAGTGCCCCCCCCCCCACTATGTTTTATACATATGGTACATGATGGGAAATGGTGTCCCTTTTAAGTAGGGAATATACCAATAGAATATACCCAATTTTAGGGGGTTCGGGGGTTTCTCCCCCGTAGGAATTTTTGTAAAATAGATATAAAATTCTGCATTTTGAAGCCTTCTGCAATTCAAACCACAAAGATCTCTGAAAAAATAGCAAAATACTCTTTTGCCAATTACGATAATACACAATAAAAATTGTTTTCGGGTGGACAAACCAGTGTCAGCAGTCCTCAGAGAGAAAAAGCGAGGGAGAAGATAAGATTATGTTTTGTTATTTGCTTACATCGGGCTGTCTGTTCAATTCAAATAGTTTCTGGTCAAGCCTTTAACCCACCCACAAATACAACAATGAATTAAATACAAAATGATCAATAGTAAAAAATGCTCTTAAAAAATGGTGTACCAGATTTAGAAAACACATAACAGGAGAGTACCATGCTGCCCATTTGGACAATTCATAATTTATACACTTGATAAGAAATTAAATTGAAGCACCCTTAGGAATTTCAAAGACTCATCTAATCCGTTTCAAGGACTCAAGAACATTTAAAATTATTTAATTACAAGCAGAAAACGAAAAGGAATAGAGGTGGTGCTTTTTTTACCCATGTGCTGAACAGATTAACAATATGCAGTAGCAGTAAGATAGAGGCAAGCAATACAAAAGAATTTCCAAAATACTGCACTGCATTTGGGATTAAATAAACAGCAAGATGTGAAACATGCGAGTCCCAAAAATTTATCTCAAGTACTGTTACAAAAACGTGAGAGCCATGATTTGTCTATCCCCTCCCATTTGTTATAAATGTTTAAATTTCTGGTTTGTATCCGTACTTTTCCAAAATTTTCAAGGTTTTCAAGCACTTTAAAATGAAATTTATTTTTTCAAGTCCTCCCCCCCCCCTTTTTTTTTGGTGGGGAACAAATCATGAAATTTTCTGGAGTTGGGATCTTTTAACAAAGCGGGTGTCCTAAGCTATATAGCTTGTTTAGTTTATAGGCAAGTCCGCTTTTTTTAAATCTTTGTTTCAGTTTCTAATTTGTTGAATTAATCCTTGATTATTTTAAGTATTGCAGCTGAATACGTAGCTCGTTCAGTCCGTATTTTCACTTATATACTTGCCGTAATAGCTTTCAGTTCAAAGTAGTCGTTTTCAACACATTTCAGCATCCCAGTGACCACTTTACTACTTGTAATATATTGTACGAATTTCTCCCCCCCTCCCTCTCAAAAAAGGACAGTTGCTTTATTCTCTTTATTTTCGCTTCTGAACTATTCAAAAAAGAAAAAAAATCATGATTTTTTTCTTTTAAGATTTTGGAAGGTTTATTGTTACTATGTATAAAGTCCTCCCAAGACTGGGGGGGGGGCATTCCCCCCTTCTCCCCCCCCATAAATCCGCTCATGCTGGGATAGATTTTTGTGGTCCTTTCTTTATCAAATTTAAAAATCGAAGGAAGGGTGTATTAAATAAAGTGTATGTTGTTGTTTATGTTTGTCTCAGTACTAAAGCAATACACCTGGACTTTGTAACTGATATGACTACACAAGCTTTTATAGCAAGTTTGAAACGTTTTTTCGGCAGGCGAGGAAAATGTTCAAAAATCATTACTGATAATGCTAAAACGTTCGTTGGGGCCAATGTCGAAATCAAGCGATTGCAAAAAATGGTTAGAATTCCTGATGAAACTTTGTCAAATTATTTTCTAACAGAAGGTATTCAGTCAAATTTCATTCCTCCTAGATCGCCCAATTTTGGTGGCATTTGGGAGGCCGGGGTGAAATCGTTCAAATTCCATTTAAAAAGAGCGATTGGCAGTCAAAATTTAACTTTCGAAGAATTTATTACAATTTTGTCAGAAATCGAAGGTGTTTGAAATTCCTGGCCCCTCATACCAATGTCATCAGAAATGGACAATTTTGAAACATTAGCACCAGGTCACTTTCTTATTGGCAGACCTATCACTACCTTTAGTGAACCACAATTGATTGATGTTAAGGAAAACACCCTTTCTATGTGGCAAAGGATTACCAAATTTAGTCAACGAATTTGGAAGTTATGGAAAAGGGATTATTTAACCCATTTACAACAGAGAAATAAATGGAGATTTAGCAAAAATGATGTTAAAACAGGGACTCTTGTTCTCATTCGAGCAGAAAACTTGCCATCGACAAAATTGTGTGTTGGTAGAATTATTTAGACGAACATTGGTCGTGATAATCGACGTTCTAGTAGTAAAATTATGTTTGCCAAGTGGAAGCACAGTAATAAGAAATGTTAGAGATGTTTGTGTTCTTCCAGTCGAAGAAACTGTTTAATTTATATATATATATATATATATATATATATATATATATATATATATATATATATATATATAGTTTTGCAACTAAAATGTTTACTATTTTTGTGCTTAAGTAATGTTTAATTTCTTCTTGTATCAACTGTTATTTTGAACTTTTTTGTTTTGAATGTTGTATTGAAATATTAATTTCAATTGCGGGGGAGTGTTAAATTCCTTGCATATATTAAAGTAGAGGGCGCGTTGGCAGTGTGCGTCAAGTAGGTGCGCACACGTGCCCCTATGTCATAAAAACTGATTTTGATTATTTTTGCCAGTTGTTTGTCAGTAGTATTTTCTGTTAGTGGTTAGGGCGGTGTTTTCAGTTAATTTAGTTCATTGTATGATTTTATATTTACACGTTTTTAATAAATGTATTGTTATATTCGTAATGAGTTTATTGCCTATTGAGATACAGTCCACATAACCTATACAAGAGCATCGTACAAGCAGTCTATTTATAATCGGTTCGATCCACCGTTCAGAGGGCGCTGCTCAGCATACGCATGCGCTACCGGTCTGTAATTCTAATCATTTGCATATCATGCCCTTCTTTACATTTCCTGCAATTTTCAGCTCACTCGCGTAAGTCCTTCGTGGTGTTGCAATTTTCACAAACAGGAGTGTAAGTATGGAATACAAGACGGTTTTTCATCAAGAACTCATCTCTGCAGGAGTGTCACAAACAGGAGTGTACAAAAATGCTCTTTTTATTTTTTAATAAACCTCATTTGCAAATACAGGGTGGTTATAATTAAAGTTACCCTGTTTAGACCCCTCTAGTGACCGTTCTACGAATCGGATTTCGATGAAACTTGGAATATAGATTATATAGACCATGGGGAGCAGGATTATGCAATAAAAAAAAAGTTCAAAAATCGACGATAGGGGGCGCTCTACACACGTAAAACATCCGGCAACAACAATGTTGTGTATGAACAGTCACTGCATCCCGATTACATTACCATATGGTGTGATTTCACTGGTGATTTCATCCTCGGTCCATATTTCTTCGAGGAGACCCCACCCTAAGATCCTAAAAGGTAATCCGTCACAGGTCCCTGATATTGAGCACTTCTTCAGCAGCAAGTCATTCCTGATTTGCTACAACGAGCGTGTTTGGACTCAACTGTCTTTATGCAAGATGGTGCACCACCTCACATTGCTCGTCCAGTAAAGGCACTGCTTCGTATGCATTTCGGTGATGACAGGACAATTTCTAGGCATTTTCCTACAGCTTGGTCCCCACGATCGCTGGACCTAAATCCGTGTGACTTCTGGTTGTGGGGCTTCCTGAAAGATCGGGTCTATGGTGAAAGCATACGGATGGTGCCTGAATTAAAGGACAGCATAAGGCGCCAGGTTCATGCTATTGATAGGGAAACCCTTAATGCAACTCTAGCTCACGCTATACCACGTTTTGAACACGTGATTGACGCAGATGTAATGCACATTGAACAAATTCTGTAAATAAAATCGATTTTGTGAGTCTCCGTCTTATTTCATTCATGCGCCCTTTTCTACCCTGGCGGTAGATTTTTGAACTAATTATTTTTATTGCATAATCCTGCTCCCCATGGTCTATATAATCTATATTCTAAGTTTCATCGAAATCCGATGCGTGGAACGGTCACTAGAGGGTTCTAAACAGGGTAACTTTAATTATAACCACCCTGTATATACATTTTAAAATTTTAATTTATATTCGAAATTACAAAAAAAAGTTAGTTTTTACTAATAAAACTTCTAGGTAATATTCTCTACCCTTTTCCAGACACCAACTTCAGGAACACGCTAGGTCATGCAAAAACTGGAAACGAAAACTGCTTCTAAATTTTTTTTTCTTAATTTCCGTAAAGGTTATTTCTTTTAGTAATACCGGTATTGTTAAGATTATGGCCAAAAGGCTGCTTCTGCTTTGATCATTTTGTTGCAACACGAGGCTAAAGAAACACCTTACTTTAGAAAGTACAGTATTTACTTCCGCATTAATTTTAAGAATCGTCACTACTTTGTTCCGTATTTATTTTAAGTAGTGCTGTAAAGTAAAACATATCATTTGACCAATTGTATCTGAGAAACAAAAATATTATTCGTTTATTTAACTGAAGAAATAAATTCAGCTTCGCTGTCTCTAATTCGATTTTCTCAAGTTGGATCAATGAATTTAATCTAAATTTCTTTACAACAAAGTGGGAAGTAATTCCTTGCCAAGAACAAACTGAAAGCATCCTCTTTCTGTGAAGAGCTTGAAACATATCTATTAGGAGAATTATACTATGTTGCAATCCGATTTCTTTTTGTTACGCTGCTGTTTATTTATTATTACTGCGTAGGGCTTTTGAAACGTGATTTATCTTTAGCACAACAAATTTTTAATTTTCAGAGTTTTTTCATTGATTTTTATTTAAGATTAGCGTTTCAAACAGTTGGTTTTAAAATATTAGAATAGGGAAGGAATTCGAAAGTTTGGTGGGCGTAGAAATTTTTTTTTGCTCGTAGGGAAACCCTAGAGGTTTTCCGCCTCCAGCTCAGTTACTTCCTATTCCAGACTCATGAGTGCTAAAAAGCACGAAACTGCAGTCCTCGGATGAAATAACTGAGCTGGCGGTGTATTTAATGCATATTTAACTAGTTTATTTTTATACGGTTTAAACAAAAGCAAATTTTAAGTTTTTTCTTCATAATACTTAATTAAAAAAAAAAAAAAAAACCGTCAGAAATTTCAATTCAAATTGTTTATCATATGATGGTGCAGATAAAAGGAGCTGAAAATGGGCGAACACATTTTAGTTCAGGAATTTGATGAATACCTATTGATGTTACGTAAAACTTCACTTGCATTATTTTAAAACTAGCATTAAAAATTTTAATGAAAAAACATTATGAATAAATTTGTTTTAAAAAATGTTTTTCATAAATTTATTCATTTACAGTTTGGAAGTTCTATTTGTACGCTCAAAGCATTAAAAAATGTCAGAACAATAAAGAAATAACTGAAATTTACACTGAAGAAAATTTTACGTACAATATTCGGTACGGATTTCTAATACTTAAGCATGCAATTTTTAACCATATTTCGCTCTTACCTTTCAGAGTATATAATACTCAAATATATATATATTTTTTCACAATTCTCAGATACATAATAGCGAATTCACTGATCAAGTAACGCTCTGACGTCCTCAACAACTAAACTCGTGCCATAACATGATAATTTGATTATATTTTTTGGTAATGTTTGACATGCAGGGAAATGCTTTATTTTGACAAGGCTGACCTGGATCCGGTAACTGAACTGTTTTACTGGTAAGAATAATTTTAGGAGAATGAAGAAACGAAAAAGTTGTCAACATTGAACGCTATCTACTGGAGTTAGGTGATATTTTGATAGTTGAAATTTTAATCCTAACAGGCAATTGCTTCGTTCAAATGTAGAAGCAATTTTCACCCGTCATATCTTGACGGGCCATTTTCAAATGTTTAATATTTTTAAATATGTAGTAAGTATCCGCTTCAATATTTATAAATAATATTTAGTACCAAGATAGGAAAGAAACTTTCACGATATCATAGTATTAATTTAAGCATCTCTCTCTTTATATATATATATATATATATATATATATATATATATATATATATATATATATATATATAAACACGTGGCATGATTCCTAATGATTAACGAGGGAAAATAAAAAAAAAGAAGGAGGGGGGACTACGACACTAAAAAAAGGAATGAAGATATACGATACCACGAAAGCTTATTAAATTGCTTAATAAACTAAAATGATATGTATCTATATTAGGGTGGTCCTTAAAAATGAACTTTTGAAATTTGAACGGGCCACCCTCCCATTCTTGTTTGCGGCCAAAAATAAGACTTACACGAAAATTTCAGACAAAAAAAATGTATTTTAAGGGTCGCTACCGGGCTTCAAAGTTGTGAAAATTCAGCATTTTTTTTCAAAATTTCAAATGAATTTTACTATAAACTAAAAACTACATAAATTAAAATCCATGCCATCTACTGTTCACACAAGAAGCCTATCTTTCTCCTCGTACAAGGTAGAAGGGAATCAAATTCACGTTTAATGTTTTGATATGAGATTTTACGACCATATGTTCAGAAAGTAAGAATGGTGAATTTTCGTTTCTTTCATTGGGGAAAAATACTAATAATGGCGCAGCTGTTTTGGTAAAATGAGTAAAGTAGATGCAAAATTATTGAAGAAAGAAGCAATGCTCATTAAAAAAAGGATTAGTTTCAAAAAAATGAAGCAGCATGAATAAGAAAAGACTGCTGTTTGAAAGTACCAACACCTTTAGAGGAAAATGAAGGCAAATGTGATTGTTTGAAAGTTAGAGCTGTTCTTTAAATGCAGATCAAGGTTTATCGTGCAACTTACCCCCTTGCAAAAGAAAAAGAGGTAGGAAGAGCACTTTAAATAATGATGTTGCTGTGAGTCTTGATGCAACAAAATTGAATTGTAGATAAGCAGCTGTTGCCTCGACAACAACGCTTAAAAGCATAGGTTGTTTGCGAAACCTAGAATCCTGGAAAATAAGTGACCAAGTCTTGGGTTTTGATACAACTTCGACAAACAGAGGGTCACCAAAAGCAGCATGTGTCCTCATTGAGAAAAAACTGAACAAAGAATTACTCTTAATGGCTTGTCGCTATTCTGTTCTTGAAATGATGCTTGAGACTGTTGTGGTTAAATCTATTGGATCATTAGCAGGGCCTGAAATACTGATATTCAAACAATTTAAACATTTTTGGAGCTTCATCAATCACAGTAGTTTTCTAACTGCCATATCTGATGTTTTTATCCACGAGAAAGTAATAAAAAATGCACCAGATACCGTCAAGAATCAATTTGAACAGTTCCAACCTCAAGAGGACTACAAAGAAGTTTTAGATTTGACCATCATACTTCTTGGAAGAATTCCCTAATGGGGAATACGGTTCAGAGCTCCAGAGGGGGGGGGGCATCGTGCTCGAGGGATGGCAAACGCAATTTATGCTCTTAAAATTTATTTATTTAGAGATCAATTTGAACTTTCCGAACAAGAAAAAGCTAATATTCGCGACATTTGTGCTTGTTCGTAGTAAAATGCTACGCAAAGAGTTGGTTTCAAGCATCAACTGCTTGTTTTGCCCTAAAAAAGAAAAGGAGATGATAATCTCTTTAAGAGAACCCAAATAGATCCAGATGCAGTCCTTAAAAAGGATCTGAATGATTTTCCATCGAGTAACACGATTTTAAAATCTTGAGTATATCTTCAGAATTTCTACAAAAAGATGTGATAGAATGGAAAGACGAATCCTACAAGCAAAGTAAAATTGTTAGTTCATTAAAAGTTTCAAATAATGTATCGGAATGTGGAGCTGCACTAATGGAAGAATACAATAAACTTCTTACAAAAACGAAGAACAAAAGCAAGGGTAACGACACCAGTAACAGACATGCTTAAGACATTGCTCTCAGGTTAACTCATTTTTCTCAGCTTTTTAATGTATTTTGACTTTTTAAACTATTTTCCTCACATACAACAACATCTCATCTAACATTTGGCTGCTTCTGGATCCTATGAATTAGTTCTATTTTTATTTCCTCAATTTCGAAAAAAGGTCCGACCCCCACTAACAGACACCGAAAAATCTGATGATACCCAGTAACGAATAGGATAAGGAAAGGATAAATAATGGACAAACTTCTTTTTTCCTCTTCAAACTGAGCGAAAGTTCTTTATTTTTAGAAATAAAGCTTAATTAAATTCAAATGAACATGAAACAGCTGATCTCAGGGAAACTGTTCATAACCTTCCACCACTGCCAAATACCAACCCCAGTAGCACCAGAACGTTCAAATCTGGTACAGAAATCGTGTTATTGGTCGAATGACGGTGTTAAGTGTTACTTGCACGTAAACTTAGACGTACAGTAACAGTGATATTATCACGCTGCCAGAGTAGTTCTGAGGAGACGTCATATTAGACGTTCAAAAAACGTTCTAATGACACGGTGTTATTCCCGTGCTAAAATAACGTAATATTTCACGTTCAGCTGTCACCGCATCCGAGCGCCCTCTATATCTGTTTACCGTGGAATAGTTACAGAAACTTTTTTTGCTTGCCAACTTCAACCACTTTCGGAGCAACTGCTGAAAAACAATCCGAGCAAATGATTATTCTTTTATCAAAAGTAAGTGATTAATTTAATTATAATTACTTTAAAATTTTTCACACGTTAATTTTGTTTCTAAATCGAATTTCATTTACATTTTGAGTAAATTGGGGTTGTTTCTTAGCTTCGAACATTCTGCAAAACTTAATTGTTCCATTTGTATAATTTAATATCAATGGCTAATTTACGGATATATTTTTTGCTAACGTTTCTTTGTGCAATTTTCATTTCTGATCTGAATTCGAATTGATTGCTACATTTATTTTCCTTAAAGTGGTTGTTTTAGTTATTCTTGTTTTTGACTATGAATTTTAAGTTGCAATAGAGTATACATATATATTTTGTTTTTGCTGAATCTCAGTATTTGATGTATTTAAAATGCTTTATTTTAAAGTTTATATACTTTTAACAAAGGAGACGGCTCTCATAATGATTCTATTATTGCAAAAATAAACCTCCAAAATTTTTATGAAAAATTTCTTGCTGCTGTAAAATGTGGTACATACTGTACAGAAATCAGAAAATTAGTATTCTTGAATTTTGAGACAGAAAATGAGTCTAAATTACTTAAAAAAATTTTCAATTTAAAATATTCATGATAAAAAATCAATTTTATCAACAGAAAAAGTCTCAATCAAAATAGTACCTAAAAAAATTATGGCGTTGAAAATGGTCAAGATTATAAAAACAAGATTCGTTGTATAACGCATTCAGTTTGTTCTATTCTAAAGCAATATTTCCTGTTGTTAAAGATATTGTGTCCGACTATGCTTTTTTGTTTTTATTCATTTAATTTTTTTTCAAAAGCAAGTTGAAATAAATGCTAGGTTATGTTTTCGGTTTATAAAAATAGAATGCGTATTGCTTGTTTATTCTATCGCAGCAAAACAAAATGGCGAGCTGCTACCAGCTGTTGATTACCATCACCTGGTGCTTGAAAGTTTTCTGCGTTTAATATTCCCGCACAGATTTAACAAATAAAAAAAAAATGGCAAAGATCAACCAATTGAATTGAAAACGGATGGGAAAGAAAAATAATATTAAATAGAAATGTTGGCTTAAGGAGTTAAAATTATCTTCTAGTGTTTTTTGTATTAAGAAAAATATTCTCCCTGTAACGAATTGTTTGAACACAGATTTTTATTATTTTTTTATTTTATTTATTTTTTTTTTAAGTCTTTATTTTGAGTTTTAGATTCGGCTTTTTAATTTTTAATGTCTTTTTGACGAAAAACCAGCCTTGCTCTTGCATCAATCGGCATACTATAAGTGGAATTAAATTGTATTAAATTATGAGTAGAGTATGTTTTGTGCCATTTTTAAATAGGATCGAATTTATGTCGAATCAAGGGGCAAAAAAATCCTCAACCTGACCTTTTCATATTTTCATGAAACTTTTAAAAATCTTCTCTTCCACTTCTTAAATTTGTAAATAATTTAAAAAAAAAATCAATAGTTCATAACTTATGATTTTGAAATTCGTTAAAAAGCATTTGCTGGTCGGCAGTGCTTTCAAATATTTAACTGCATTTCTATGAGAACTTCAGTTTTGTAAAATAGCTCCTTTTGAAATAGAATTACGTGCTCTTTAATTCGATATGTAAATTGAAAACCTTTTAAAAAATATGTTTCTCACGAAATTTCAAAAATACTTGAGATAGTGTCTTTCATCTCAAAAAAACTAATGCTAATCAGGGGTGTTTGTGATCCCAAATTTCCGAAAATTTTGGGCTGACGCAATCTAAAACTAAAAAAGTATTTAAAAAAAAATTTAAAGTGGTACTTTTCAAATGATTTCAAATGTAAAGGGGCAACTTCCATAAATTTCACTGTCTATAGAAAAAAGTACTTGAATCCACCATTACCCCTGGTACTATCCCTTAATGGTTCCACTCTGAAAGCATTTTTTTTTTCAAAATCTCTAAAAATTATCTCAAAAAAAAAAAAAAAAAAAAGAGAATTTTTTTTCCTAAATATTGAGTTATGTAAAAAAAAATTTCGAAGAGTATTTAAGTTACTGATCAAGTTAAAGTGCATGTAATTGTCAGCCATTACACAATCCTGATGCTCCCATAGCTTTGAGATATCATTTCAAAGCACTGCAGGAAGGCATATTAACAAACATCAATTACTCATTAGTTGCGTCGCCTGGCTTTGCACGGTCTACCTCGAAAATAAAAGTTATGTCAAGTGACCATTGTTCAGCAATCACTCTTGAACAAAAAACTAAAAAAATCAGTAACATTTTGCGGCAGATTCCGGGAAAATAACCAAAAAGGGAACATTTTAAGTATCTCGATCACAGGAAAACCCTCAAAGCAAAACTCAGAATTTTATTTTTTCATGTTTAGAAAAAAAATGCAACAGATCTTTTTTCTCAATGATTTTCTGCATGCTACAAATTGCAATAAAAGCATTGTTACGGTAAGTTGATGAAGCACTGATAATTTGAATGGAGGAAAGCCCTCGAAAAATAGGGATTTTATGTCGAAATCTAAGTATTATAATTAGTAGTTTTCAGTTGATATCTCCGCTAATTATTATCGGGGGATTATTTTAAATAGCCAAACATAAATACGGGAAAATTACGAATACATCGATACCTGGTTCGATGTTCAGTTTACTGGCATTCAGGAGAAGTAACTCGGACAGAGATAGATTAATGCATAGATAGATAGATACATACGCTCAGTTTTTAATTATGTAAGATGAATTATGAAAGAATTTTTTTTTTAAACCATATGCATCTTAATGATATAAAAGAGCAAAGTTTCTGAAAGTTTCATGTTAGCCTGAAATGGTCTGGTTGAGTGCCTAGTTGATTTAACATGTGAGTGACCCAATACAAAATAGAACACAAAGAAATTAAAACAGTAACAAATGAAATAAGCTTTTTTTTTTTTACAATGAAAAAACAAATTAGTGCACATCTCTTCTTTGTCTGACCATTTCCATTTCATCCTTTGGTATAAGTCTTAATAAACGCGATTTTGGAAAAATATCAATGAATATTTTCATATCTTGAAAATAATTCTAGTAATATCTCTGAATATATGTGTGGTACATTGATTCTTACCTTTCTTCATTATTTACTCTGAGATGTGCACAAAATAGATAATTTAAGTAATGCAACTAGCATCTTCTCCTGAAAGCAGCAAGCCATGTTTTATATGTGTACAAATTGGTTTTCCTATGTAGAAGTATAATCAAGTTATGACAATTTAAATTATTACCCAATTAGACTAAAAATATTAACCAATTCAGGTTCATATCAAACAACAAATAAACACTCAAAATGATGCATAAATGCAGAAATAAAGAGTATAAATTTATTTTTAAAATAATGAAAATATGTTTTTTGCAGTATGAAATGGTGGAAAAAAAGTACTATCATAGAAAATGCATAGAACTTTCTTAGTGATTTTTTTTTCCCCGCTTGGAGAAATTAATGGTCTTGCTCGATATATAGCACACAAGTCACAAACATGGGTACTCGAGTTGGATTTTGAAATTCCTTTAAAAGCAGCATGGTTTTTCTGTGATTAAAACTAGAATCATATTTTATGTTTTTTTTTACATACATCATTATGTAATTTTTTTCAGTAAAGAAAATCCTAAGTCAAAGTGTCTCTTATGTTAAAAAAAATGTATTGCCTCTCTATGACTATTTCTAAAAAATGATGAACCACTGGGCTCCCATGGTATGATCAACGGTTGTATTGTACTACTGGATTTGAGCACTTCGGGTTATTTTTTTCCAACTTATTTAGTTTAATTTGTATCATTCAAAAAATAAGAATGTTTACGTCAGGTGATGATTTCTGACTGTACTTCAAATTTTTTACGCATTTAATCTTATTATAAGCTGCAATTTTTGTCTTTTTATTTGTATTTTCATTTCAGGCAGCCAAGGTCATTAATGGGACAAAACGATCAACGCCTTTCTTTTTAATTCCTTATTGGTTGTCCCTAAAATCAAAATATGTGTAAGAGTTTATCATGTAAAATGAAGGGTATTTTGGGATTAAATTTTTTATTAACTTGTATGCGTTACTTCATTAATTTTTTGTGTGACTTACGTGATTCTTTTTGCAATTAACTAAAGAATATAAGAATATAATTCACATGAGTTTTTCTGAGGGCTAAGAAACATCTTGCATTTTAGAGAGAAAGAGAAAAGGGGAAGTGGAGGAAATTCAGGGTTTTAACCATAAAATTCTTTAATCAATCAAAAAGTTAATGCCGTAAAATGGCTTTACTAGGGAAGTCCATGGAAAATTTGAGACCCTTTTCAAGTAGAATCATAAAATGATTCAACTAAAGTAATTTTTTTTTTTTGTCATCCAAATATTATTCATTACAGACCAACTAAAAAGAAGCATGCACTTCAAAAAAAAAATAAAAAATCCCTAGCAAATTTTTACATTTGTGATAGTTTTACTACTGTTGCTGTATTTTATTTTTAAATTTATTTCTCCATATATGTAGTAGACACATCTTAACCATTACAGAGCATCATTTGAAAATTGTAAGAACTTTAAGGGGAGTCAGTACTCTAAATACTTTCAAATATTCGATTTTTTGATTTCTATATATTTTTATACTCCATTTCAGTACCTTTTTAATGATACAAACTTCTTGATCGTGCTCATATGAGAAGTAAGTTAAAATAAACTTTTAAAAAATGTAAAAATATTTTGATAAGGTATGATTTTTCTTCTTTAAATTGTTATATCGAGAAATGGTATTTTTGAAACTAAATGTTCCTTTTTCTCAGAACCTGAATTGAATTAGGCTTTGAAATTTTTGCCACCAATTCCATACATCTAATTAGAATTTTTTAAAAAAGCTTTCTTTCTGTAAAATTTTTCTTTAGTATAAAGAAAAAAGTCTACTTAAGGTGCAGAAAAAGTTCATAATTGTATCTTTAATAGATTTTCAGAGAAAGGTACATGAACATGTGCAAATTAACATTGACGGTATAGGGGGTACTAACTCCCCTTAAAATATGTATTTTATTTATTGAACTATTTCAATTTATTAATGTACAGGATTCGTCAAACCGGGCCCAGCACGGGGGAAAAAAAAAAAAAAAAACTCGTGGGTTTTTTAACACGACCACTTGAAAAAAATAGACTATCTCGATAAAGTCGATTTTTTTTTCAAAATTTGCCGCATATTGAAACATTTATTTCAGAAACAAACTACATATTAGATCTAAAATAAATAATACCAAGTATACGAAAATTGGCATCTGTCTTTCTGAACAACTTCTTAAGTTTTAGGAATTAAAACTGCATATCAACTTGATAAAAAAAAATCCAGGGTAGCTAAGGTTTTTTAAATTACCCCGGTTTTTCTTCAAACCCTGTTCATGTATTCATGGGAAATTACTTCTGAAGTTATGTTGTAATACACCTTGAATAAGCCCAAGAGTCGAACCTCGAAATTGTGGTGTGACTGCAAGGCGTACTGCTATTAACTGCCCTAGGGAGTTGCATTTCAGGACAGTAAAGCCTCTACAAGTGTTCAATTCATCAAAATCTGTAAATTAATCGGTATTTTTTAAATTTTGTGTTATTATTTAAGTCTGCAGAACAGAAAATATAAAACCCTAATTTACAAAAACTGTACACGTTTAACAGATATTGTAAACAAAAGGTTAAAAAAAAACTACGTTTAGGAAAAAGTGCACAAAATCTGAGCATTGTAATTCAAGGTAGTATTTACGGGAGGAGTCGAAGGACCTTGACCCCTCTCAATATGCCAAATTTTGCAAAACGTTAATTTATATTTTCCAAATATGGCTAAGCTTTTTTTTCCTGGATTTTTGTATAAGATATTTTTGCATTTTACTAGAGGGACAAAAACTCCTCTACTTGAGTTTTCGAACCCAAGAACACTTCTGTACTAAATTTGGAAAAGATCTGTCGTAAACTAGAATTGTCCGAGGAAAACCCCTTTATGACGGGAGGCCAAACTCCCCCTCCCCCTTTGTAAATTTTTGCGCATCAAAGGAACTATGTACCAAATTTGGCAAATATCATAAACTCGATTTGTAAAAAGGAAAACGCTCTATGGGGTTTTTCCTCCCTCGGGGTGGAAGAAAACTCCCCTATGTGAATTCCTGAACATCAAAAGACCTCTTAAACGATCCAACATAAACTGAATTTTGCATAAGGGCAAATCTTCTTTGGGGGAATTTCCACCTCCATAGGAAGGCGAAAACTCCCCTATGTGGATTTTTCAGCATCAGAGAAAGCTATGTGCAAAATCTGTCAAAGGTCCAGTGTGAACTAGATTTTTGTGAGAAGGAAAACCCTCTATGTGAATTATTGAGCATCAAAAGACCTATGAGCCAAATTTGGCAAAGATCCGACGTAAACTGAATGTGTACAAGGAAAAATCCTCTATATATTGTTTCCCATCGGCAGGGGCGAAAACCCCAAGGAAGTTCTTGAGCGTCAAAGTATCTACGAATCAGATTTGGCAAACTCGATTTGTAAAAGGAAAAGTCCTGTATGTGGGCATCTGCACACCATAAAAAAGGAGCGAACACTCCCCTATGAGACTCCTTGATCATCAAATGACTTGACAAAATTGTGTGTGCCAAATTTATCAAACATCCGACAGAAACTGGATTTCGATCATCAAAAGATTTCAGTGCGAAATTCAGCAGAGATCTGACGAAAACTGAATTTGTAAGTGGAAAACGCCCTTATGGGGTACACCCTTCATTTTTTCGAATTTTTTTACCTGTGAAAGCAGAATATTCAGTATTGTTTTGTTAACACCAAAATGAAACGTCATCCTACCACTTTAATATAACCTAATATTCCACGTTCAAAATTGGTGCAAAAGCGGTGGTACAACACCAGATTTCGACGTACTATACGACATCAATCGACGAGACACATAGACGCTTTTTAGACCGTTCTGAGAGAACGTAATTTGAACGTGTCGGATGGTGTGCTCAGAACGTGTTATAGAACGAGCTTTGAACGCCTCTGTGCTGCTTGGGAACTGGCTCATAAAATTCATTCAGATACAACCCAAGCAGCACAGAGGCGTTCAAAACTCGTTCTATAACACGTTCAAAGCACACCAGCCGATACGTTGAAATTACGTTCTCCCAGAACGGTCTAAAAAGCGTCTATGTGTCTCATCGATCGATGTCGTATAGCACGTCGAAATCTGGTGTTGTACCACCGCTTTTGCACCAATTTTGAACGTGGAATAAAACGTTATGTTAAAGTGCTAGGAAGACGTTTCATTTTGGTGTTCAGTAGAACGTCGAATGTTACGTTACATTTAGGTGCTAGGAGTACGTTTGATTTTAGTTCTCATTACACGGTGTTGATATTTTGGTTTTAAAGGCAAATTTAATAGGGAAAATTAGAATAGGCTTGAAAATGCAATATTTCTCAGGAAAAAAAAGTATAATTATTGCATAATTTATATGCAACAATTATGCCTTTTTTTGAGAAACAACGTATTTTCAAGCCTATTCATTTTCCTTCTTTATGATAAATCAAGTTCATTCAACAACTTCTGAAATATATTATCATAAAAGATTTTCTTTAAAGTGTCCGTTCGATTCCGTTTTACTTTTGGTAAGTTTAAATCATGCAGGTGGACCGTATTATGAAATATTAAAAATATGTGCTAACAAAGAAAAACCATTATTGAAAATAACTATTAAAAAATGAAATTAGTCATATGTTAAGAGATCTTATTATATTCAAATACCGGTTAAAACATGATCTGCAATAAATAAATATAGTAATGTTAAAAGTAATTGATAAGAGAGAGAGTTAGTATAATAATGTTTGTTATAAAAATAAAATTGAATACACATTGATGGATATATATAAACATTTATTTCTTAAATACAAAGATTATGCAAATATGTACACACAAAAAGAACAAAAATATCCCAGATTAAATTATCAAAACGTACAATATGTACGAAAATTGATTTAGTGAACATATTCTAGAGGCGGCATTTTGGCACGATCGTTAAAAATATATTTTTCTTTGGAAGCTGTCCTTAAATGATGTCACGCTTTGAGGAAGGGGGGGGGGGAGGTTCGTAAAATTGAGTTTGTGACAAGGAGGAGGCAGGGTCTGTCAGAAGTGTTACATCACGCGTTTTTTTATAAGAATATGCTTATAAAAAGAGCGAGATATGTCACAAAGGGGGTGGGGGCACAGCGAAGTGTGACACTTCGTCAAAGGGGGAAATGGCGCTCATATGTGTAATTTTAAGGGGGGGGGGGGCTAAGAATTTTTTTTTGTTCCAAGGCTTTTATTTGAAGATTTTTTTTTTTAACTTTCTTCTTCTGTCTACATAGTAAAAGAAAGTTACAGTCGTGAAGGGATTCCTGTTTTAAAATTAACCATTTTAGGGTAATCATTTATGCACAGCTCCTTATGAAAATAAACTGTCAAAAGTGCTTTACAAAGATTTATTTTTGTTGTTTGGAAGGCTGCTGAATGTCACACGAAGAAAAAAAAAAGAAAGAGAGAGAGAGAAAGAAAGCGGCAGGGACGACATTCAATTCCTAAATGGGTGGAAGAGGAAGGGAAAAGAAGAATTATATATATATTTTACAATAGATCAAGCGATTAATGACGCCTGAAAAGGTAAATTTTACTTAATGAGTACTATAGCAATTATTTTAAATTTTTAACTCAATGTAAAATGTATCCATAAAAGTGTATTCACCAGACACTGCAAATACATTTGGAAATAATATTGACATATATAGAATTGCGAGACATAAACACGCTTGTTTAAGCAGATGAAAAAGTTTTGGTCTTATTCTGTGAAATGCAAAACTCAGTAAAATAATTATTACTATCTTCAACTCTAGGTATCGCAAAAAATCGTGTTAGTGGTTTAAGAATTTTGCTGTCTTTGTCAATTAGTGCGGCAAGTGGAGAAATGAGTTTCAAAATAAAAATAACAATTTGTTTAAAGCTCCATAACCCTTCAAGTTAGGTTAAATGGCAATTAAACATGAATTAGTAAAAGAAATCAATTAAAAACTTCAATCATCAGGTCCTGATATACCAGACAAAAAAATGTACTGAATTCTAACGTTAGTCCTGATATTCTTTGTTTTTATTTGACTGATAATTTATTTGTCTTTTCTTGTTTCTTGTCGACCCAGAATGAAGCAAACAAATTTCTATTTTCCAAAAACTATAAAATATTCCTGGTTCAAGACAAAGTCATTTTGCTCACAAGTGCTTCTTTTCACTAAAAAGTTGTATAAAGGGAGAAATCTCTTGGTTCTAAGTAAGTTTGCAGTAGTTGGAAAATTTAAGCCTAAACTTGCGTATCAGAAGAGTAAAATTTTTAATGAATCAGAGTTTGATGTAAAGGTGCCGATTTCAGAATCTATTTTTGTTTCCTCCTAATTAATTTTTAGAGTTGATAAGAGCAGAGAAACTGCTCTTATCAACACTAAAAATTAATACAAATCACAATAGAGGAATGATAGGTCAGCATTATGACCTTTCAAATTTTGTACAGCACAAGCAAAAGCAATTTACCCATCAAGTTGTCATAAAAGTGTCCTAATTGCATTCTATTTACTATTTTAAAACTTTATGGGATACATATATTGTAAGAACAATGATTTTATTTTATTCATTAACTCAAAATTGCTGTACTGATATTTTTTTATCAGAAATGCATGGCATTTCCAACCTCTTTTTTGTTCTCAAAAAATATTAAGATACTTCTATAGAACCCACCTTGATCAAGGATGTGGTTCGAGTAAAATAAATTTAATATTACTACAAAGTATTATAAGTCAGGAAGATACGTTTAAAGCTATGCAGATACAGAATGAATAATGTTCGATGCTGTAAAAAATTGTAGATACCAAATTCAACATATGTATGCACTCACATGAAATATGAATAATACATGTAAAACATAAAAATACAGATTTAACCATAATATTTATGCATAACATATGAAATTTTTTCTATAATTAATTATGTAAAATTAAGCACCTGTAAATAAAATAAATGTATGCTCCTTTGGCACAAAATGTATTGTTGGGAAATGTATTTTTGCTAGGACGATTTTTTTGGTTTTTTAAATGCAAAAATATGTACATACACAATTCAAAAATGTATACACATTAAACACAAAAATATTAACAAAAATTTTAAATAATGAGCAAAAACTAATTTGTTTGGAATTCACTCGAGTTTTCACCATTTTTGGTGAGAGCTTTTCTCATTACTTTTTACTATACCCGTCACTTCAAGTACTTTGCTCGTAGGAAAAAGAAGTTCAAGCTAGGTCTTTCCTGATGATTTTTGTTCATTATGAAAAAAGCGAATGATCTTGATGAGTTTTTAAGCTTTTCTAGGTAGTGTTAATACAATTCAATTATTTTTTTAAATTGTATACTTATGTCGAAAATTTGCATGCTTCAACCAATCTTTAATGGTATTTTTAACAACCTCTACTGCAATTCCCGTTGAAAATGGATGGAATGTTGGAATTTTGTCTTATTGCAGCTAAAAAGAGAGAAAAAAAAACATAATATTAATGCAAGCATATAAATAGCATGATATAAAAATTCATAATTTCTTTAAAAATTGTGAATTTTCTTTAGTTATTATGAAGCTGGGAATGTTTAAAGGGGTAGGATTTTTAGTTAATCTCTATCTCTCAAAACAACTCGTGAATCTTTTTCTCAAAAGCTGCTTAGCATCCTACTTTTCACATTTTTATGACACAATGCATGAATGTTACTGTATCTAGTGAAGCAAGAATTTGGAAATATTTGTTACACATTAATAAGTAGACTAGAATTATGTTGTGATGAAAAAAATATTACATGATGTTAATGATATATTAATATATCACTTTAATATAGTACATTACTTTTTGGCAATTTTTAATGATAAATTAATACTATTAATATTATTAAAACACACATTTTTTTACAGAAAATATTGTAATTAGAAAAGTTCTATCAAAATATCATATTTTCAGAAAAAGATATTATATATTATCATGATAAAAATCGTAAACCTTCATTTTGTAGCTTTTTGTATGCAGATTGAAAATTCATATGAAAAAAAAATGAAACAGTTTGAAAAAAAAAATCATAATCCAATATTTTCAACGAATTTGGACAACTTAATAATAAACGAAATTATTTTAATTTTTTATTTTTCAAGCTCTCAAAAATTCCCAACGTTATAGGGTAGAGTTGCAATGAATGGAACAGCTGCATTTTATGCCAAAGTAAAATTGAAAAATATGCCTAGCTTTGTCCTAAATATGGAAGTTAGAGTTTAAAGCTGCAACAGCTACTGGACAAGCTAGGAATAATTTTTCATTTTATTATGCAGAGGTGGTCATCTTCTCCAAGGTTGCGCCCCCTCAAATGCCCCCTCCACCACATAATATCAAAAACCCTTTCACATTACTCCCTAATAGTTTCAAGTGTGTATTTTGTGTCATGGGTACCCCTGTATTTCGGTATTAATGGAGCACTAGAACATTCTACCAAACTCCCATACTGTTTTCTACTATGTAGAACCTGTGAAGTTAACCGCTTGTTTAAACTGACTGCTTTTGTGAGACAGAATTTGATTTATATCTAATTTATCAACTTCTATGGACCACTTAAGTACTACACCCAGAAGTGATCAGCTTACACAGGTTTCACTGTACCAAGATATTCTTGGTTAACTCTAGTTTTATGTACCAATTAAAAAAATGGATTAAACATCTAAAAATCTCACTTATATTGATATTTTTATGAAATACATTAAAAATAATAGCTACCAATAATTAAAAGAAGTTTTTGATGTCTTGAAGCATCTCTTTGGCTTTTTGCCTGCCCAGTTGAAGGATATTGCCAGATGGTTTGTCAGAATATCAGACATTATTTTTCTTGTTGCCAGTTTCACATCTACCCCCAACTTTGGATGAAAACAGTCTTGCCTAAAAAAAAAAGGAGGAGCAGGGTAACTAAAAGATTTTACACATACAGTGGTCACCGTTTAATTGAATCAGTGGTTAATTGAATCAACCTCTTTAATGAATCAAATTGTCAAAAACAGAACAAAATCCAGCTTTATTGAATCAGCCGCTTTAAGGAATCAAAACGGTTTAGAACAAACGTGATTCAAATAAGCATCGATCACTGTATATCAATGAGTGAACAAATATATAGCAGTACCTATTTTAAGGGGTACCTCTGAATAAGGGACATTTTTTCTGGTCCCAGTCCCTTTAATTTGGGACTTCCACGTTTTTTCCTCTAATTAAGGGACAGTCAGAGAGAAAAACTGCAGTAATTATTGTAAAAATGCATAGACATAAAGTTTTTTTTTTTGTCTAAAAATTAACTGGTAGGAGTTTGCCTTGACATGAACATGCAAAGCAGCAATTTAAATTGTATTTAAAATTCTTGTTGAGATTTATACTCGTGTTTTTAATTCTCAGTAATTTATTCACATGGGTTCAACTCAGACAAATAGTGCACCGCCAACGATCAACTTTTTATAGAAAACCTAAAACGTGATCACACTGTATTTGCATTGCATTGCATTGTAAATTATGTGACATGAAGCAAATCTATGAAACAAGTTATACAAAAATTATTTCTATGAATTCCTAAATTTGATTCTACTAAATTTTTGATTAAATTTTAATTTTAAAGACAACATTTTTTTTTCAATTTGAATAACTTTAAATTTTAGTTTAGCTTTTTCAAACATTTGTAATATTTACTCTTAATAGTTAATGTCCACAATGATTTTTTTTTCAAAGTACACAGCATGCATCAATTCACACACCAGTGACACCTCTATTTAAGGAACACAAAGTCTAGTGTCAACAAAGTTAGTGTCCTTTATTGAGAGGTTCAACTATAGTAAGCTGAATCTTAATATTCATTTGTTTATTCACTTCTTAATATGTAAAATCGTAATTTGATTTTTAAAAAAAATATTAAACTTACAGCATAAGAAAAATAGTCTTGATTATTCAGAAAATCTTCCCATTCATCAAACTCCTCCATTGTTTGATTTGGAAGCTTTGGCAACTCTACTTGGGACAAACCACCGGTAGCTGAATTATTTGCAAGCGCCAACTGATTTAATTTTGTAAGACTTTTATTGATATTTTCTAAATTAGCACTCACAGCTTTTTGCCAATCTGAAATCAAACAAATTTTTAGTAACTTATAAAGCAAATCCTGAAGAAAGTACAGCACATAACTATTTCAAAGCTACAATGGAGCCCCCTCATCAGTGCAAAAAACTCATCCCATAACAAGAAAGTCATGAGAGAACTTCAGTAAGGGAGAGGATCACAACATATTATTTACATTTACAATTAAGTCCAATTTCTAGTTAGACCTCTAAATTTTTACTACTTAAACAAGCTTTTGAAGGTTTAAGGTAAGCAAACAAATTTGACCAAGTCACAGTATTTTTTTTTTAAATGTACGTACATACATTTTGAAAAAAATTAAACCTATAGCCTTAAAGAAATCAATTTAATATACAGCCCAATTTACTATCAATGCAATTTACCTGACAAAACAGTCTTTAAGTGCATTTTGAATCGTCGACTCAGTCGCAGGCTCTTGCTGGTGCATCACAAATGCCCTTAAATAAAAATTGTAATGTTTTCCATTGCATTCAACACCATCTGACAACAAGCATTTTAGTTCGTCAATAGTGTCTTTCAGGAAATCTGACAGTGAAAGAGGTTTTCCCACACCACAAAAGGACGCCTACTAGAAAAGGCTTGCTAAAAACGTGTGATTTTTTTTCACTTAATTTTGTTAATATAGGCCAAAAGTTCTCCCTGAACTTTTATATAATAGTAACCCATCTACATTAAAATCGATATCGATTTCAGAAGAAAAATCTGTGTTGGATATAATTTTGTTCACATTTTTTGCCAAACCCAAAATGACAATATTCTCCATTTTTAGGTCTGTTATATTTACATTTCTTGCTATTTCTAAAACTGTCTTAGCATCTTTAGGCAGATTCCACTGTTTGGGGAAAATTCCACTGTTTAGGAGATCATTGATTGCTGTATGGGAAATTTTATGCTTTAGGACACCAGGTACGAAACTTTGAAATATCAAAAAATTCATTGGAATCAGGGCCACTTTCATCAGATTTATATTCATAACTTTCAAGAAACTGATGTGGGACACTTGATATCTGAAATAGAATTTAAAGAAGAATTGCCCAATATAACATTACTGATTGATGTTGTAGATGCAGAAGTAAAATTGGGAGGGTCTTGAGGTAAATAATTAGAGGGTGAAGTAAAGAAATAGATGTTGAAGGACAAGAAGAGGGTTTTGAGGTACATTAGATGTTGAAGGACCAGCTTCAGAAATGTCGAGATCCGGAATGGTATCAAAAAATTTCAAAGTATATTTCTACTATCTTCAATAATTGCATTTAAAACAATTTCTTTGTATTTCTTATTCAAAAATTTTTGTTTAATACGATCATTTAGACGCTTACTTCTATCCATCGTCAACTAAAAAAAATAAAAAAACGAGCTGATATGTGCATCACATGACTTCCTTTTATACCAATTTAAAGTTATTTCCCCATTATTGGCAATTTTAATGTGATTCAATCGTTAACTCTCTAAATATCACCAAGAATGGCCAAATTGAAACCAGATTTAAAAAAAAAACGCCAAATTTGTCGCCAAGTTGGCGACAAAACTTTGTGACCAAAAACTTCTCGCTATATTGCCAAGTGTCCGACAAATTATAAACACCACTTGAGTTTGCATTGAAATTAACATTGATTTCCCCCCAAAAAGCTGTAAATGACTCCCTTTGGAACATCCGAATGCAACCAAAATGGGAGGTGTACAACTAGACCCCACTAGGAGTCTACGTACCAAATTTCAACTTTCTAGGACATACCGGTCTTGAGTTATGTGACATACATACGCACATACATATATATATACGTACATACGGACGTCACGAGAAAGTTGTAATTAACTCGGGGAATGTCTATATTTCGGCTGTCTATCTTACGTATCTTTACGTTCTTAGGCACTTATCCGCGAGTGGTCGGGTTGAAAAATTAATTCCGAATTTTGAGTGAAATTTTTTTCGCGAATACAATACTTCCTTTTTTGTAAAAGGAGGTAATAACTTTCCATAAGTTAATCGAAAAAAATCTTCAATAATTTTAAAGAATAATAATTTATTCTTACAACAAGTTAATCTTTATTTGAATCACTGGACGGAATAAGTGTTATAAATCAGGGGTGCCCCCCCCTCCCAAGAGCATTGGGGCACCCTCTAAAAGTAAGAAAAATACCCAGCCCATCCTAAAAATTACAATAGCCCCCCTAGGTGGGCACCCCTGTATAAATTAAAATTGTACCTAATCAAGTGTAAAAAATAGACATTATTTAAGATGCGAGAGAGTAAGATTTTTGAAAAGTTTCATGAAAATATGAGGTCAGGTTGATCATTTTCCCCCCTTGTTTCGACTGCGTAATAAAAAATGGCACAAAACGTAGTCTACTCATGTTAAATTTACATACAATTAAGTTGCACTTATATGCCGATTCATGTAAGAGGTAAGGTTGTTTTTTTCCGTTATAAGATATAAAAACTTCAAAACCCGTATCTAACTCGAAACAAAAAAAAAAAAATCTGATCAAACTATTCGTTACGGGGCGGCATATTTTTTTCCAATAGACAACAGTAGGAGATAATTTTAAGTCAAGCCACCTTATCTAAGTAAAAAAGCTATCACGTCTATTTATTATTTTTTTCTTTCCCGATCTGTTTTTTAACCCAATGGTAGTTTTTCCAGTAAGTTATTTTTTGTTTGTTGAATCTTTGCGGGGAATTCTAGCCCCCAGTAGCACCAGAACGTTCAAATTTGGTACAGAAATCGTGTTATTGGTCAAATGACGGTGTTAAGTGTCATTTGTGCGTTATATTCGACGTACAAAAACAGTAATATTATCACGGTGCCGTTTCCGTGCTAATATAACGTAATATTTGACGGCATCAAACCGGTGTTAATTTTACCGTTCAATTTTAGTGCTAATGCCACCTAATTCGAGCGCCCTCTATCTGTGTTTACCTCGGAATAGTATAATGAGCTAGAAGTTTCCTTGGGATCTTCTCTTCGTTCGAATACATAAAATTCTGTAAAATTGGATGTTTCTTTGAAGATTAAAGAACACAGCAATGGATTAACTTTTGTCAAAAGTAAGTAATCGAGTTTAAATTAAGTTGGGGTAAAAATCCTAGTTACTTTGTAATTATTGTTATAGGTTAGGCCTATGCCGAAAAAAGCTAGCGATCTTCTCAGTCCTATTTATGTAATTCCGTGGCAATTATTATAACTTTTTTTAAAATCTTCAACATGTAAATTTTATACGAAGTCTAATTTTATTTTATAAATTTGTTAAAATTTGGAGATGGGTGGTCTCTTTTATATGTACTGAATTTTATCCGTTTTTCTGACCTTCGAACATTCTGGAAAAAAAAAGCTTATTCTGTTAAAAAAAATATTCATTACGAATAATTTGATTAACAGAAAAAGGTTCTTCGTTCAAATAGTATTTTAAAAAGATAGATTTATCTCAAAAGAGAGTCAGGGTTATAAAAATAAGATTCATTGAATAAAATTTAATTCATTCTATTCTAAAGCAAAACAAAATGGCGAGTAGCCATATGTTGCAGATTTGTCTGATGTTAACGCTATCACCTGCCGCTTGGAATTTCCCCCTGCTCATGCTTCAACGGACAGTAAAAATCAACAAATTATGGAATTTTAAACGGATAGGTAGGAAAATAAAATTATTATTTTGAAAAAAAAAAAAAAAAAAAAACCTGCCTATTATTCTACCATTTTGGTTGTCGAATCGTAGAAATGTTTTGAGGTAAAAAATAACCATTCAGGGAATAATTTACGGGTATATTACTGCATTAATTGTTATTTTTAATGAGTTAAGTTTTTGTGATTTATAATCTATAGTATTTCTCTGATCAGAACTAAAAAACTCGAACCCTATATATGCGGATTAATTGGGAATTTTGTCTTCTTATTTTAATTTTAATTTTAGGCAATAAAAGCCATAAACGGGATGGATATGATTTTTAAAATTCCTTTTTGGTTGTTCCTAAAATGTGTAAAAAAGTATCATGTAAAATAAAGGATATTTAATAATTAAATTTTGTATTGACTTTTATGAGTTTCTTAATTCATTTTTCTGTGAATATGTTATTCTGATTTTATTTAGTAACGAGTATAAGAACATAATTCATATGAGTTATTTCTGAGGTCTAAGAAACGTAGGGGAATGTGGGATAAAGTGAAATAGGAGGGCAAAGTGAAATGGTGAAATATTTTACTCTGGCTTTTACCGCCACCTATCTGGTGTTATTTTAATTATATAATAGCACATGTTGTCTATTACAATCAGAAAAAAACCCCACCGGAGATAAAAACAGAAGGTAATACATTCAATTTTTCAACATTGATGCTCGTATTGTAATACTTTATAGCAAATAACAAATTATTTTTGTTGTTCTAAAATGATAAAGTAGTTCTTATTAACATTTAGCATATTAATTGAGATCTTCTAATATTCAGTGCAGTATTTATTAGTTAATATTTAGCTTATTTGTATTTTGAATATTTTACAATTAGGCAAGTACATGCTGGGCAAAGTGGATGTAGCAAGGGAAATAGTTTATTTCGTTTAGTCGCTCTATCCTTTACTGAATCACTAACGTATTCATTTGTTAATAAATTCATTTGCATTACTTCATTTAGTAATTCGATTATTTATTCATTCATTCACTTATTTTCTTATTAATTCACACTTTTATTTAGTTACTTTTCTTCATACATTAATTAATGTATTTAATTATTCGCTTTAGCAATCCTGATTTTTTTAACGAAGTTATTTGATGAAAAATATTTTTTTATAATCGAATAGAAAATAATTTATTAGGAAAATATTTTATCGTTCACTTTGCCCCATGAAAAAAAAGTGAAATTTTCCACTTTTCTTTTAAAATCACAACTTTACTGCCAAAAGTAACAAATACTGTTTTAATGACAGTTTTATTATAAAATACAACGTTCTTTCTTTATGTACTATAATTTTCAAAACAAATCACCAATTTGTTCATTTTGTAAAAGCTCAGTCATCTTAACTGTTTTCCTGTACCCCATATTCGACTACTTGCATTTTACAGAGAGAGAAAAAAAAAAAGGGAGCAGGAAACTAAGGGTTTCAGCAAAAAATTCTCTAAGGGCTATTTCGAAGTATATTGTCCAATTGTAGAGTTCGGAATATGATTTTTTTTGCCATAACTATGTAATTTGCTGTTTCCTTGCACAAAATTTTATTCTAAGTTAATCCTAACAAACATATAAACTCAAAATAAAACAATGTGCTAATCAAACAGCAAATTGTATAGCTATTTTTGCAAAAAAAAAAAAAAGTATGATATTGCGGATTCTACATTTGGACAAAATACTGTGAAATGGCCCTAAAATCAATCTGAAAGTTTAGTACCGCAAACTGGCTTAAAGGTGAAAGTCATTGAAAATTTGAGATATTTTTCAAATACTTTAAAAAAGATTTTATTAAAGTAAACTTTTCAAAATTCTAAAAGTTAGTTATCAGACCAACTGGAAAAAGGGAAGCAAGCACTTCAAAAAACTTCCTCCTAGCAATTTTTAGACCCATGATATTTTTAATAAATTTGCTAACATGTTGTTTTATTTTCTTTTGAAAATATCTCTCTCCATATACTCGTATGTAGACTACATATCAAAGTCGTACATTATTTGAAAGTTGTAAGTAATTTAAAATACCTATTTTATTCATTGAATGCATTTTAATTCATTCTTGAACAGGGTTCACCAAACCTTGCTCAGTTCGAACTAACCCACCCGGATTTTTTTCACTTGAGCCCAGTTGAAAAACCCTACTATCTCGGTAGCGTGGGGTTTTTCAAAATTTACAGCATATTGCAACATTTACTTCAGCAATAAACTGAAGATTATAACTATATTAATCGTATAGTTATAATCTTCATCCAAATTTCTAAAGTATTAAAAATTAAAACTGCTTATGGATGTTCCAATTAATTAACATACATTTTTTTAAGGAAATCAAAATGAACAAAACGTATCTATTTCAATCACTTTCAAACATTTTGTTCTTTCATTGTTGCAAAAAAATGTTTTAATAAACTTACAGGGAATCTTTTTTAACAGCAGATCAAGGAAAGGTTGCAAATTGAAAAAGTTCAATCTTTACTAGTAATGAAGCTGAAAGTCTCTCTGTCTGGATATCTGGATGTCTCTCTGTCTGGATGTCTGGATCTATGTGACGCGCATAGCGCATAAACCGTTCGGCCAATTTTCATGAAATTTGGCACAAAATTAGTTTGTTGCATGAGGGTGTGCACCTCGAAGCGATTTTTCAAAATTGGATTTTGTTCTTTTTCTATTCCAATTTTAAGAACATTTTAATGATTAAAATATCATAACGTGGAACCTTAACATGGGCGAGCCATTTAACATAGCAAATTGGCGAGAAATTCATCATCCATTATTTGTAAATATACAGGCGAACCAAATGACCTTTTAATTTTCTACATGGGCAAAGCCGTGCGGGTACCACTAGTAATGACATAAAATTCACCAACCTGTGTGATGACTACACCAGATTCTTTAATTTATAACTACACCAGAATATTTATGTCATATTCTGCATTATTATGTGTAAGATTATTTTGTGACTTTCTAATTATTAATTTTAATACAGTTAAAATTTTTATTTCCAACTTCTCATGTCGAAGGATTTAAAATACATGTCATAATTCATGTTTATGGTTTATGCTGTTTCCTTTATCTTGAAACGTTGTCATGAGTTCAAAAATAAAAAAAAATAAAAAATATGTTGCTACTAAATGTATTTTTGAACTAAAGCAAAGAGTACTTTTTTAAAAATATGATAAACCTGCATAAAAGTATCTGCATCCTTCTTAAATGATCATGTTAAACGGTTTTCAAATTCTTTTTTTTTCTTCAATTTTGACATATTTTGCGGTAAATTTGAGTAAAAATAAATGCATAATTAAAAATTATATATAGCTCTATGAAGTAAAGGTAGAAAAGCAGTAGGTTGAACAATGTTGAAGTAGTGATCAAAATTAAAATATTTTTTGTAAAAGCCCGGATTTTTCATCATTGACCCGGGTATTCGATCAAAAATCCAGGTTAGTTTGACTTTTTCAACCCCCCCCCCCTTTTTTTTCCAAACTCTATTCACGTATTCATGGGAAGTTACTACTGAAGTTCAGTTGTAATACACATTGCCTAAGCCCTAGAGTCGAACCGCGAACCTGTGGTGTGACTGCAAGAAGCACTGCTATCCAGTGCGCTAAGAAGCTTCATTGCAGGGAAGTAAAGCCTTTACAAATAGTAATTTCATCAGAATCTATGAATTCATAGGTATTCTTGTAAATCTATTATTCATGTCTGCTGAATGCAGGCAAAAATGAATACACTACACACTTTACAGATATTGTAAACAATAAGTGGAAAAAAAATCTAGGATAAAAAAGTGCCCAAAAACAGAACATTATGATTCAAGAACACATTTAGTAATAGAGCTGAAAGGGCCCTGACCGCTCTCAATGCACCAAATTTGGCAAAAATTTGACATAAACTGGATTTTTATGTAAGGTTGAGGGTTTTACTGTCCATAGGGGGGGGGGGGGAGCTCCCGTATGGGAATTCTCGAGCATCAAAGCACCTTTGTGCCAAATTTGGAAAAGCTCCGTCGTATACTGGATTTGTCCGAGAAAAACCACATTATAAGAGGGGAGCGAGAACTCCGTTTTGTGAATTCTTGAGCACCTACGAACCTATGCCAAATTTAGCAAAGATCCGACAAAAACTCGATTTCTAAAAGAGAAAAACCCCCTCTGGGAGCAAAAAAACTTCTATGGGGGTTTTTGTTCCCTGAGGGAGGGGAGAAAACTCTCCTGCGTGAATTCTGTAGCATCGAAGGACCTCTGTGACAATTCATAAACTGGATTTTTGTATGAGGGAAAACTCTCTTTGGTGGGTTTCCGCACCAACGGGGAGGGAAAACTCCCCTATCTGAATTTTTGAGCATTAAAGGAACCTATGTGCAAAGTTAGCAAAGACCCGGCCCTAGATTTCTCCCCCCCCCCCCAGGGAGTGGTGAAAATCTTTTGTAAGTTCTTGAGCATCAAAAGACCTATAAACCAAACAGGCAAACATCCGAAGCAAACTGGATTTGTACAAGGAAGAATCCTCTATGGAAGCCCCCTCCCCCCCATTGGAGTTGGCGAAAGCACCTATGTTAATTCTTGAGTATCAAAGGATCTATGAGCCAAATTTAGCAAAGATCCGACGTAAACCCGATTAGTAAAAAGGAAAATGAGCTATAGGGATTTCGCCCCCATAGAGGGGTGGACGAAAACTTCCTGTGTTAAATCTTGAGCATCTAAAGTCTTCTTTGTCAAATTTGGCAAAGATACAACATAAACTGGGTTTTTGTATAAGGGAAATTTTTTTTTTGGGTTTCCGCCCCCATAGGGGAGTGAAAACTATCCATGTGAATCCTGGAGCATCATAGGACCTCTGTGCGAAATTTGCAGAAATCTGATGTCAACTGAATTTTTGTGAAAAAAAAAACCCCGCTCGGAGTGTTACAAACATAATAATTGCGAAGATTTTACCAGTGAAAACAGAATATTCAATTACGTGTTGTAAACACCAAAATGAAACGTCTTCCTAGCACTTTAACATAACGTACTATTCCACGTTCAAAGTTGGTGCAAAAGGGATGGTACAACACCAGATTTCGACGTGTTATACGACATCGATCGATGAGACACATAGACGCTTTTTAGACCGTTCTGAGAGAACGTAATTTGAACGTGTCGGATGGTGTGCTCAGAACGTGTTATAGAACGAGCTTTGAACGCCTCTGTGCTGCTTGGGGCGTTGAAAACTTTCAAGCACCAGGTGAAACATGACTAATCCAGATGGAAGCCGCTCGCCACCCAAGCAGCACAAAGGAGTTCAAAGCTCGTTCTATAACACGTTCAGAGCACACCAGCCGACACGTTCAAATTACGTTCTCTCAGAACGGTCTAAAAAGCGTCTATGTGTCTCGTCGATCGATGTCGTATAGCACGTCGAAATATGGTGTTGTACCACCACTTTTGCACCAATTTTGAACGTGGAATATTACGTTATGTTAAAGTGGTAGGATGACGTTTCATTTTGGTGTTAGCAAAGCAATACTGAAAATTCTGCTTTCACAGGTAAAAAAAAATTCGAAAAAAATAATTGTGTACCTCATAAGGGGTTTTTCCATCGACAAATTCAGTTTTCGTCAGATCTCTGCCGAATTTCGTGCTGAAGTCTTTTGATGATCGAAAATTCCTCATAGAAAGTCCCCCCCTCCCTTCAAAGAACACCACAATGAGGATTTTTCTTTACAAAAAAAATCCAGTTTATGTAGGATGTTTGACAAACTTGGCAGTCAATTTTGTTAAATCATTTGATGGTCGAGAAGTGTCATAGGGGAGTCTTCGCCCCCTTTCTATGGTGTGCAAATGCTCACATTCAGGACTTTTCCTTTTACAAATTGTGTTTACCAAATCTGACCCGTAGATACTTTGATGCTCAAGAATTCCCTTGAGGTTTTCGCTCCCTGCCGATGGGAAACGATGTATAGAGGGTTTTTCCTTGTACACATTTTGCAAAATTTGGCTCATAGGTCTTTTGATGCTTAAAAATTCACATAGACGCTTTCGCCCATCTCTATAGGGGCAAAACTCTCCATAGAGGGTTTTCCTTCTTACAAAAATCTAGTTTTCACTGGGCCTTTGATAGAATTTGCACATAGCTTTCTTTGATTCTGAAAAATCCACATAGGGGAGTTTTCGCCTCCCTATGGGGGTGGAAATTCCCCCAAAAAAGATTCGCCCTTATGCAAAATTCAGTTTATGTTGGATCGTTTAAGAGATCCTTTGATGTTCAGGAATTCACATAGGGGAGTTTTCTCCCCACCCTGAGGGAAGAAAAACCCCATTAAGTGTTTTTCTTTTAACAAATCGAGTTATGATCTTTGCCAAATTTGGCACACAGTTCCTTTGATGCGCAAAAATTTACAAAGCGGGGGGGGGGGGGGGGAGGAAGGAGTTTGGCCTCCCTTCATAAAGGGTTTTTCCTCTGACAATTCTAGTTTACAACGGATCTTTTCCAAATTTAGTACAGAAAAATTTTGATGCTTGAAAACTCAAGTAGAGGAGTTTTCGCTTCTCTAGTAAAATGCAAAAATATCTTATACTAAATTCCAGGTAATATCAAAGCTTAGCCAAATTTAGCACACATAAATTTAACGTTTTGCAAAATTTTGGCACATTGAGAGGAGACAAGGTCCTTCGATTCCTCCCGTAAATACTACCTTGAATTATAATACTCAGATTTTTTGCACTTTTTCCTTAAAGTAGTTTTTTTTAAACCTTTTTTTTTACAATATCTGTTAAATGTGTACAGTTTTTGTAAATTAGGGTTTTATATTTTTTGTTCTGCAGACTAAATAATAACACAAAATTTACAAAAGTACCGATTAATTTACAGATTTTGATGAAATGAACACTTGTATAGAGGCTTTACTGTCCTGAAATGCAACTCCCTAGAGCAGTTTCTAGCAGTGCGTCTTGCAGCCACACCACAATTTCGAGGTTTGGCTCTTTGGCTTATTCAAGGTGTTTTACAACATAAGTTCAAAAGTAATTAATTTCCCATGAATACATGAACAGGGTTTGAAGAAAAACCGGGGTAATTTAAAAAACCTTAGTTACCCTGGATTTTTTTTATCAAGTACCCTGGTCATTGTTGAAAATTGCGGAATTTTTGTACTTTTTTTTCATAGAAATATGAATAATTTTAAATCCTGAATTTATTTCTACTCAAATTTATTACAAAAATCGTCAAAATTGAAGAAAAAAAATGAAATTGAAAACCATGTAGCATTTACATAAAATACTTAAAATACACCGCTAGCTAACTTCTGAAAAACTTACTGAAAATATTTAGCATTTAGATGAAATATTATCAAAATTAATTTTTCTGAAACATGACCACACCATAAATAGAAAACAGATTCATCCATACAGAAGCAAGTATGTCACATTTTGAGAAAAGCTTTCCTTTTAGTCCCAAAAGGCATTTAGTAGTATTTTATTTCTTCAGTTTGTTTAAAAAAAAAAAAAAAACCTCTGACTAAATTTTGCGTTAAAAAGAGCCGCATGAAATATAACCATGAATCATATCAAGTATTTTATATATCCTTCCACACGAGAAGTTGGAAATAAAAATTTGAACTGTATTAAAAAAATATTAAAATTAGTAACTATAAAGTCACAAAATAATTTTGCACACAATAATTCAAAATATGTGAGAAAAATTTCAGGTATGATTACAGTTTATGGAATCTGGAATAGTCATCACACAGGTTGGTTAATTTTATGATATTATTGTAATCTACCTTTACACTTTGCAATCTTGCATTAAAAATCTATTAAAAAAAGAAATTTCCTGATGTTGTTAATCAAATCATTTTTTTTTCAACAATACAAAAAAAAAAAAAAAAAAAAAAAAAGAAAGGAAAAAAAGTAAAATTTTCAAAAGTGATTGAAATAAATTAAGTAAATTGCTTAGTTTGGCTTCCCAGCAAAAATATATTTTTTAATTAATCGTGAAATCCATATGCAGTTTTAATTCCTAAAACTTAAGAAGTTGTTCAGAAAGGCA
Source organism: Uloborus diversus (assembly GCF_026930045.1). NCBI lineage: Eukaryota > Metazoa > Arthropoda > Arachnida > Araneae > Uloboridae > Uloborus > Uloborus diversus. The sequence goes on along the minus strand of NC_072733.1, from coordinate 89,613,710 downwards.
GGTGCCAATTTTTATACTTGGTATTATTTATTTTAGATCTAATATGTAGTTTGTTTCTGAAGTAAATGTTTCAATATGCGGTAAATTTTGAAAAAAAAAAATCCACTTTATCGAAATAGTTTATTTTTTTCAAGTGGCCCGTGTTAACATACCCACGAGTTTTTTTTTTTTTTTTTTTCGTGCTGTGCCCGGTTTGACGAATCCTGTACGCTAATAAATTAAAATAATTCAATAAATAAAATACATATTTTAAGGGGAGTTAGTACCCCCTATACCGTCAATGTTAATTTCCACATGTTCATGTACCTTTTTCTGAAAATCTATTAAAGATATAATTATGAATTTTTTCTGTACCTTAAGTAGACTTTTTTCTCGATACTGAAGTAAAATTTTACAGAAAGAAAGCTTTTTTAAAATATTCTAATTAGATGTATGGAATTGGTGGCAAAAATTTCAAAGCCTAACACAATCTAGGTTCTGAGAAAAGGAACATTTAGTTTCAAAAATACCATTTCTCGATATAGCAATTTAAAGAAGAAAATCATACCTTATCAAAATATATTTACATTTTTTAAAGCTTATTTTAACTTACTTCTCATATGAGCACAATCAAAAAGTTTGCATCATTAAAAAGGTATTTAAATGGAGTATCAAAAAAAAAAAAAAAAAAAAAAAGAAATTTATATTTAAGGTATTGACTTTCCTAAAAGTTCTTACAATTTTCAAATGATGCACTATAATGGCTAAGATGTGTCTACTACATATATGGAGGTATAAATTTTAAAAATGAAATACAGCGACATTAGTAAAACTATTACAAATGTAAAATTTTGCTCGGGATTTTTTTTTTTTTTGAAGTGCCTGCTTCTTTTGAGTTGGTCTGTGATGAATAATATTTGGATGATAAAAAAATTACTTTAGTTGAATCATTTTATGATTCTACTTGAAAAGGGTCTCAAATTTTCAATGGACTTCCCTATTAAAGCTATTTTACAGCATTAACTTTTTGATTGATTAAAGAATTTTATGGTTAAAACCCTGAATTTCCTCTACTCCCCCTTTTCTCTCTCTCTAAAATGCAAGATGTTTCTTAGCCCTCAGAAAAACTCATGTGAATTATATTCTTCTATTCCTTAGTTAATTGCAAAAGAATCACGTAAGTCACACAGAAAATCAATGAAGTAATACATACAAGTTAATAAAAAATTTAATCACAAAATACCCTTCATTTTACATGATAAATTCTTACACACATTTTGATTTTAGGAACAACCAAAAAGGAATTAAAAAGAAAGGCGTTGATCGTTTTGTCCCATTAATGACCTTGGCTGCCTGAAATTAAAATACAAATAAAAAGACAAAAATTGCAGCTTATAATAAGATTAAGTGCATAAAAAATTTGAAGTACAGTCAGAAATCACCTGACGTAAACATTCTTATTTTTTGAATGATACAAATTAAACTAAATAAGTTGGGAAAAAATGTAACCCGAAGTGTTCAAATCCAATAGTACAATACAACCGTTGATCATACCTTGGGAGCCCAGTGTGTTCATAATTTTTTTAGAAATAGTCATAGAGAGGCAATACATTCTTTTAACATAAGAGACAATTTGACTTTCATTTTCTTTAATGAAAAAAATTACATAATAATGCATGTAAAAAAAATACAAAGGATGAATCTAATTTTAATCACGGAAAAACCATGCTGCTTTTAAAGGAATTTCAAAATCCAACTCGAGTATCCATGTTTGTGACTTGTGTGCTATATATCGAGCAATACCCTTAATTTGTCCAAATGGGGAAAAAAAACACTAAGAAAGTTCTATGCGTTTTCTATGATAGTACTTTTTTTTCCACCATTTCATACTGCAAAAAACATATTTTCATTATTTTAAAAATAGATACTCTTTATTTCTGCATTTATGCATCATTTTCGCGTGTTTATTTGTTGTTTGATTTGGAACCTAAGTTGGTTAGTATTTTTAGTCTAATTGGGTAATAATTTTAGGTGTCATAACTTGATTCTACTTCTACACAGTAAAACTAGTTTGCACACATATAAAACAGGGCCTGCTGCTTTCAGGAGAAGATGCTAGTTGCATTACTTAAATTATCTACTTTGTGCACATCTCAGAGTAAATAATGAAGAAAGGTAAGAATCAATGTACCACACATATATTCAGAGATATTACTAGAATTATTTTCAAGATATGAAAATATTCAATGATATTTTTCCAAAATCGCGTTTATTAAGACTTATAACAAAGGATGAAATGGAAGTTGTCGGACAAAGAAGAGATATGCACTAATTTGTTTTTTTCATTGTAAAAAAAAACCCCGAAATGTTCCTAGAAAATAACGGACAGCTAAAGTATCTTATTTCTGCCGGTAACATATCCTGCGAAAAACAGAAAAGTTTTTGTCCCTATCAGAATCTTCCCAAAATTAACCTAGTATTTTTTGGAAGAATTAAAAACCTTTCCATCTTTCCAATACAGACAAACAAAGCCTCTTCACTAAAAATGTTCATGATTGGATGGAGTAATTTTCTCTTTCTGATGCTATTCACTATTTTGAGGTTGTAGAAGACCTATTATGTATAGAAAAGCACATGCTGTATCTTTTATATTGAGAATACGTGGGGTTTAATGGGAAAATGTTATTTGATTATTTGGTGTGACATATAATTGTTTTGATTATTTTGTATGCATCTTACTTTCATGTTTTCAAGAAACAAAATTATATGCGAGGATCACATGTCTAATTTTAGTTGTTCCCCCCCCCCCCAAATTCATGCTATAAAGTATCTAATTTAACACGCTTGTCTTCCAATAATTTTATAATTACGTAACGAATTATAACAAGTGTATTAATGAGTGCTTAGATGCTTTTACCTGTTATTTATTTTGCATTACATTTACTTCCTTCAACTATTTTATTTTGTTTATAATTCGAAAGATGCAAAGATTTGTCATTGACTTTAATTTCTAGGAGTTGTAGACAACATAATTCAAAACATATTAATAAGCTTATTTTATTTGTTACTGTTTTAATTTCATTGTGTTCTATTTCGTATTGGGTGACTTCGTGTTAAATCAGGTGGGCACTGAACCTGACCATTTCATACTAACATAAAACTTTCAGAAGTTTTGCTCTTTTATATAATAAAGATACCTATGGTTTAAAAAAAAAAATTTTTCATAAATCATCCTACATAATTAAAATCTGAGCGTCTGTACCTATCAATCTATTATTAATCTATATACAGTGGCTCCCAAAAGTGTTCGTACACCTTGAAATTTTGTAGTAAAACCAAAATGACGCAAAACTGAATTTGAATATGAAGTCCAATTTTTTTTCACACCATTCTTATGCCATTCTGAATAAAACTCAGTAGTTTTTTTCAAAATATTGAAAGATTTTATTTTTGAAATTTGTCAAAAAATGAAGAGACGGAGAAATAATACGCCACAAAAGTCGTCGTACACTCAAATTTTTTCAAATAAATTCATGATTAAAACTATCATATGTCATTTTTTTATTATTTTTACATTGTGTTGACCCTTAAAAGTCATTTGGCTTTAATTTTTTGTTTATTTATTCCTTAATATTGTGCTTATTACTTTAAAATGACTGGTATTTGAAAAACACCACAAACACCATTCGAAATTTGAATTGTTTACTCACAGTAGCGGTAAATTGGTTTTAAATGTCTCTAAATTAGGTAATTTATACCATTCTATAGTGAAGTGCTTGATAAAATGCTTTAAATACAAGAATAGGATCGAAAACACGGTAAGAAAAGGTCAACTGGCAAAGTTAACAGTGCGTGATCGGAGGTTTACAGTTAAAAAAATTATGAAAAATACACATTTGAGTGCTGAAAAAATTTCTGCAGAATTGAATGAAACATTTTACGTTTAATTTTCACCTAAAATTGTTCGCCAAGTTCTCTGATTAACTGGATTAAATGGGACCTCTTCCTGCAGAAATTTTCTTGTTCGTGCGAATAACAGTAAGCTTACGCTTTCCGTCGCAAAATCAATGATAAATAAGCTCAAAACGTTTTGGAACAACGTCTTACTTATAGATGAAAATAAATTTAACATTTTGGGTTAAATTGTTGTATAATTGTAAATAAAAGAAAAAATGAGGAATTTAATCTGAAGAACTTAGTTGGATCAGTTAATCAGGACGGTGAAAGTGTTTCAGTGTGAGGGTGCATTACAGCATCAGGACTTGGAAATTTGGAATTTTTTGATTAAATAATGACTCATGCTGTTCATTTAAATATTTTAAAAAGCAATTTTAAACTATTAGCCCAAATTTTGGTAATCGGAAACAACTTTGTTTTTTATCGAAATAACGATAAGAAGTACACGTTTGCGTTTGGTGCCTCAAAAATTGTCCTTAAGCTTAGAAATACCCCCTCAATCTCCAGATTTGAACTTAATGTAACATATTTAGAGATATCTGGTGGCTAGATTACGAAAATACAGCTTTGAAACGAAAATAGAGCTAGAAACAGTAAGACTCAAACTGGGGTTGAACATTTACTCAGAAATTACGCAAAAAAAAGAAAGAAAAAACAATGAAATCTATTCCCAGACGTTTAAAAGCTCTTGTTGATACTGCATGATGTTCTACTAAATAATAACTTTGTAAAAAGTTAGAATATTTACTAATTTTTTGACATTTTTTCAAAGTGTACGAAGACTTTTGTGAGATAAAATTTCCGGCAGTTTTTGGTTTTTGATTTTTTAAAAATTATGTTTTAATGTTTTATTAAAAATTTTCATGTAGTTTTGTTAAATATAGATCATAGATCTTATAATAAAATACCTATTCCGAAATATTAATTCTAACCAATGGATAATGGCCTATTTCATTGAAAATCGTAGGTGTACGAACACTTTTGGGAGCCACTGTACATATGTCCGAGCAACTTCTCCCGAACGCCAGTAAACTGATCATCAAACCAGGTACAATTGGATTCGTAATTTTCCCGTCTTCTGTTTGGCTGTTTAACATAATCCTCCGATAATAATTAGCAGAGACGTCAATTGAAAACTATTTATTACTAGAATGTCACCCGTCAAGGTATGACAGGTGAAAATTTGCTTCTACATTTGAACGCAGAAATTGCCTGTTTGGTGATATTTTGGTAGTTTAAGTTAAATTTGGCAGTTTAACCCTAACTCCAGTGGATTAAACATTATTTCCAGTAGATAGTGATCATTGTTGACCCTTTTTACGTTTCTTTATTCTCCTAAAATGAGTCTTACCAGTAAAACAGTCAAGTCTTCGGATCGAGTTCAGCCTTGTCACGATTAAGCATTTTCCTGCATCTTAAACATTACCAAAACATTCTCAAATTATCATGCCGTGGCGCGAGTTTCATTATTGAAACACACGGGTTACTTGATCACCGACTATTATTTATATGAGGATAATACATAGGATAATACTTAGATTTCTCGACATAAAATCTCTATTTTTCGATGGCTTTCATCCATTCAAGTTATCAGTGCTTCATCTTAACTTTCCGTAACAATGCTTTTATTGAAATTTATAGCGTGAAGAAAACAATTGAGAAGGAAGATCTGTTGCCATTTTTTTTCTTGAACATAAACAAATAAAATTCTGGGTTTTGCTTTGAGGCTTTTCCTGCAATCGGTAGACTTAAAACGTTTCCTTTTTGGTTATTTTTCCGGAATTTGTCGCAAAATTTTACTGTTTTTTTTTTTGTTCAAGCGTGATTGTTGAACACGCGTCACTTGACACAACTTTCATTTTCGAGGTAGACCGTGCAAAGCCGGGAGACGCAGCTAGTGCGTAATGAAGTTTTGAGGTTTGTTAATGTTCCTTCCTTCAGTGCTTTTGAAATCATATCTCAAAGCTATGGGAGCATCAGGATTGTGTAATAGCTGACAATTACATACACTTTAATTTGTGTGTGGTGGTCAGTAACTTAAATACTCTTCAAAAAAAAAAAAAAAAAATCACATAATTTAATATTTAGGAAAAAAAAAATCTCAATTTTAAGATATTGTCTTTTTGAGATTTTGAAGAAAAAAAAAAAGGATTTTCACTGGAACTATTGAGAGATTAGCACCAGGGGTGATGGTGGATTCAAGTAAAATTTTCTGGAAACAGTGAAATTTTTGGAAGTTGCCCCCCTTTACCCTCCCCCCGTGAAAAAAACTTGTCAAATATGCATAGAAAAATAATTTGAAATCATTTGAAAAGTACCACTTTAATAGATTTTTTTAAACATTTTTTTTAGTTTTAGAATGTGTCGGCCGAAAATTTTCGGAAATTAGAGATCACAAACAACCTTGATTAGCACTCATTTTTTGAGATGAAAGACAATATCTCAACAAATTTTGAAATTTTGTGAGAAGCATTTTTTGAAAAGGTTTTCAACTTACATATCGAATCAAAGAGCACGTAGTTGTCTTTTAAAAGGAGCTATCTTACAAGACTGAAGTTCCCATAGAATTGAAGTTAAGCATGAAAGCACTGCCGACCAGCAAAATAAATACTTTTTAACGAATTTCAAAATCATAAGTTATGGATGATTGAATTCTTTTTTAAAATTCTTCACAAATTTAAGATGTGGAAGAGTAAGATTTTTGAAAATTTCATGAAAATATGAAAAGGTCAAGTTGGGGATTTTTTTGCCCCTTTATTCGACACTAGTGGCACCCGCACGGCTTTGCCCGTAATAGAAAAATCTTGTACCCACGTTACAGTTCCACGTTATGATAATTTTGTATCTCGCCAATTCGCTTGTGCCCATGTTACGGTTCCACGTTATGATAATTTCGTCATTAATGATAGTTTTTTTCTTAAAAATTGGAATAGAAAAAGAACCACATCGAATTTTCGAAAAATCGCTTCGAGGTGCACACCCCCATGCTGCATACTAACTTTGTGCCAAATTTCATGAAAATCGGCAGAACGGTTTAGGCTCTATGCGCGTCACAGACATCCTACAGACATCCACACATCCTACAGACATCCAGACATCCTCCGGACAGAGAGACTTTCAGCTTTATTATTAGTAAAGATAAATTCGATCCCATTTAAAAATTGCACAAAACATACTCAACTCATAATTAAATACAATTTAATTCCACTTATAAGATGCCGATTGATTCAAGAGCAAGGCTGGGTTTTTTTCCGTCAAAAAGATGTTACAAATTTAAAACCCGAATCTAAAACTCTAAATAAAGACTTAAAATTAAAAAAAAAATTAAAAAAAAATCTGAGTTCAAACACTTTGTTACAGGATGAATATTTTTCTAATACAGACAAAACTAGCAGATAATTTTAACTCTTAAAGCCAACGCTTCTGTTTAATATTATTTTTCTTTCCCCATCAGTTTCCAATTCATTAGTTGATTTTTGCCAGTCTTTTTTGTTTGTTAAATCTGTGCAGAAATAATAAACGCAGAAAACTTTCAAGCACCAGGTGATGACAATCAACACAGCTGGTAGCCGCTCGCCATTTTGTTTTGTTGCGATAAAATAAACAAGCAACACGCATTCTGCATGGAATAACTAAAACAACCCCTTTTACGGAAATAAATGTAGCAATCATTTCGGATTCAGATCAGAAATGAAAATTTCACCAAGAAACGTTAGCAAAAAATGTATCCGCGAAATAGTCATTGATATTAAGTTATACAAATGGAACAATTAAGTTTTGCAGAATGTTCGAAGCTAAGAAAAAAAAAAAAAAACTCAATTAACTCAAAATTTAAATGAAATTCGACTTATAAACCAAATTTACATGTGAATGATTTTAAAATAATTATAATTAAATTAATCACTTACTTTTGATAAAAGAATATTCTTTGCTCCGATTGTTTTTGAGCAGTTGCTCCGAAAGCTGTTGAAGTTGGCAAAAAAAGAAAGTTTCTGGAACTATTCCAAGGTATACAGATATAGAGGGCGCTCGGATGCAGTGATATCGGAGCGTCAAATATTACGTTATTTTAGCACGGGAATAACACCGTGGCATTAGAACGTTTTTTGAACGTCTAATATGACGTCCCCTCAGAACTAAACTAGCACCGTGATAATATCACTGTTGCTGTACGTCTCATTTTACGTGCAAGTAACACTTAACACCGTCATTCGACCAATAACACGATTTCTGTACCATATTTGAACGTTCTGGTGCTACTGGGGCATTTTGTTTTGCTGTGATAAAATAAAGAAGCAATACGCATTCTATTCTAGAAAACCAAAAACAAAACCTAGCATTTTATTTCAAGTTACTTATGAAAAAAAAAAACCTACAGTAATGAGCGGAATATTTGGTAGTATTTAGTGATTTATCAATTGCGTGCATTACAGAAAGTGTTTTTTTTTTCTTTTTTTTTTTTTTTGTAAAAGTAGCTGAATTTTGAAAAATGTTTCAAATGTTCTTAGTTTATGCACGGAAATAGCGATAGTTATAAAACGTAACACAATTAAATTTACTGAAAGCCTTTTCAAACATAATACCCTTAACTACAGGATATTGCTTTGAAATAGAACAAATTGCGTCATACAACGAATTTTATTTTTTTCTCTTGACTATTTTCAACTTCTATCTTTTTCAAACACTATTTTGATTGAGACCTTTTCTGTTAGTAAAATTGATTCTTTACCATGAATATTTTAAATTGAATAACAATTCTTTAAATAATTGTATTCATTTTCTCTCTCAGTATTCAAGTATATTAATTTTTGAATTTGAGTTCAGTATGAACCACATTTTATAGCAGAAACACCTTTTTAATAAAAATTTCGTAGTCGGAAATAATAATAAGCAAAACGTTCACTTTAAGGAAAACAAATGTGTACCAATCAATTAGAATACAAATCAGAAATTAAATTTGCACTAAGAAATGTTAGCGAAAAATATTTCTGCGAAATAGTTATTGATAATAAGTTATAAAAATGGAATAATTATTTTTCGCTAAATGTTCGAAGGTAAGTAAATGTTTCGAACTGGATTAAACTCAGTATGTAAAAAAAATCACAAAGCAAAATTTTAATAAAACTCGGCTTATAAATAAAATTTATATGTGAAAGATTTTAAAAATAATTATAACTAAATTGATGACTTACTTTTGATGAAAGAATAAAGTTGTGTTGGAATTGTTCTTCTGTAGTTGCGAGCAGCTCCGGAAAAGGTTGAAGTTGGCAAGCAAAGAAAGTTGTAGTAATTGTTCCACGGTTTTCAGAAATAGAGGGCGCTCGGATGCGGTGACGTTTAAACGTCAAATATTACGTTCTTTTAGAACGGGAATAACACCGTGGCATTAGAACTATTTTTGAACGTCTAATATAACGTTATTTCAGAACTAGAATGGCACCGTGATAATATTACTGTTGCTGTACGTCTAATTTTACGTGCAAGTAACACTTAACACCGTCTTTCGACCAATAACACGATTCCTGTACCAAATTTGAACGTTCTGGTGCTACTGGGGAATAGATGATTGCACCGCATTCATGGGCCACAACAAGATCAGTTTTACCAGCCTAAAGTTCTTATTATTTAAATTCAAACTTATGACTGTCTGTTACTGGTGCCGTTGCCCTACTTGTTGCTGTAAGTGAAACAGTTCAGAAGCAAATATCCCGACTCAAAAAAAGCACCTTATTGTCGTAAAAGGCAATACTGTGATTTGATTTTTTATTTATGTTAATCGAAAGAGTTTTTTAAAACCTTAATAGATGTGTTTAACTAGAAATTGCAAGAAATGTTTAATAAATATTGTTGCTTTTACTGAAAAGTGGAAATTTTGAAATTTTTTCTAAAAATTCAAAACGTTCAGCTGCGGTAGCGACCCCTAAAATTTGTCTTAAAAATCTCAAAAAATTACAGTAATTCTTTTTTATATACTAGATCAAAACTAGGGGGTGGCCCGTTCAAAATTTACAATTTTATTTTTTAACCTCGTATAAGGACCACCCTAATCTATATATTACTTAACTTTTGTCAAAAGCTTTATTTGAGATGCGAAATTTAATGGTGTAGAAGATAAATGGGAGCAAAAAAATAAATGAATAAATATATTTTTATTTCGTTTCATTAACTGCTTGCCTGTAGCTAAAACAATATTAAAGTGACGAATGTACAAAATTTAGAAAGTGAGTGGTTAGAAAAGCTCACACGAAAATGAACTCAACTAACGTATCTTCAAGTTCTTTATGAGCTAAACAGATGATAAAGTAAAGGTTTGTAAAACTTAATCTACATAAAATGTGGAAACGGCTACTTAGGAAGTAGTTTGAAGGGACTAATGTCTGCAAAATTAAAGGTTAAATGATATAAATTAAATTTAAAGCAGATGTACGATAGAGAAAATATCATAAACTAATATGATAAAAATAGTACTTATTCGTCATTTCGGTAAAAATAATGCTAACATCAGGAAAAAGAAAGGATGCAACAACGGAATATCATCCAACAAAATAATGTTTAAAACTTAACAACAAAATTCGATAAAATTAAAAATGAAGGTGAAAAATAAAGCTTATTAAAAAATAATATAAAAACATAATAGGGTCAAATATGGTAAAATTATAGTAAATTCAGTTATTTTCAAATGTGCTTATAGTAGGGGAGATAGCGACCGAAATTTTATGACAATATATATAAGGCCAGAATTCTTTTAAATATTAGATTAGTTTACTTAAAAGAAGAAAACGCGAGTCTACCAAAAAGTTATCGTTGCAATAATTAATAAAAAATTTTGCAATATGTTGCAAAAACTTGTGAAATTGTCTTATATATATAAGGATGAAACTCGGTAATATTATTGATTACGTATAAACATAACGAAAAATATTTGTGTACCGCGTCCGAAGCGTTGCCGTGCCGTGTCTACCACCCACGCAAGGGGCGAAAAAATCAGTCAATTTTGACTTAAATATATAAGCCTAAAATTTTTTTAAATAATTGTTTATAATGCATAAAATATAAAAACAAAAGTCTATCAGTTGTGTTATGTTGCAAAGGCATGATAGACGCCATGGAATGTCGACCTCGTACCTCTATGTACCGTTTATCGGGCCGCTAGTGCTAGCTCAAAAAAGTTTGCTTGTCGTCACGAAATTTCAATAAATAAAGCTGATTTATTTTTTAATAAATAGTATTAATCCTATGCAAAGATAACTTTTTGGTAGACTCGCGTTTTCTTCTTTTAAGCAAACTAATCTAAGATTTAAAAAAATTCTGGCTTTATATAAATCCACTATAATATTAAAATCTGTTTGCGTCTGTCTGTCTGTCTGAAGATCTATCTTCTCTAGAACCACTGCGAATCGGGAGTCAAACGAGATACCGATCAATTCGAAATTTTCCAAAGAAAACAATAGGACCAATCTCGTAATTGTGCGACTTTAATTAGCAGAGATTTTAATTAAAACGTTAATTAACATAACGTTATTCAGGAATTTTTATTTCTTTCCTGTTGCCATTTTGCATATGCGCGAGCAAGTAAAATTCTAATAATTGTTTTAAAAGAGATTTTTTGGCTGCTGTCCAAATCTTAAAACAACGTTTCCATCTAGAATTTCATTTTAAATTAGTTTAAAATTGGTTGCCCTATTCGGACATAGCCTTTATTTTATCGTCTGTCCTTTTTTTATTTTTTACATTCAACGTTCTTAACTCTTTTCAGCATATGAAAGTTGTTTCTTTAGCTATGTTTATTGATTGTGGTGTAAGTTTATTATTCACCGACCTCATATTTTGGTACATTTAGGATGTGCGACTAATTATGTTTATTTTGTTGGACTTTTTCCCGTCACATGGATGAGTTTTCGAATTGTAATAACTCTATTTTTCCTTCCTGTTTCTATTTTTGAAATACAGTTTGTATCGTTAAAAAAACATGTTAAATTAAGATTGTTTGAATTTCTTTAAGTGAAACAGAGTTGAACAAAAATATTGTTTTTAAGGATTTTAACTAAAGCTTAATTCGAATCAGATGACTTGGTATTAAAATAATGCTAATTGGTATTTATTAAGTCTTGGTGCTTTAGTTTCACGTAAGCAACCAAAAAGTATGTGTCATTTTATGTAAAAAGCTGATCGTAATTGTACATACAAATGTTTCAGATATAGTCTATCAGATTTAATTCAGTTTAAAGTGAGCACAGATTATAATTGATAATGCTTGTATTTTTATCTTTTGTGCTAATTGAAAATACGCATAACTTGCATTATTAATAACTATGATTAACTTTAAAAAGATTTTTGCCAAAATTATGCTCTACTGGTGTTTTGCAAACCTTGCATTACGCGTATTTATTTACTCCTTAGCTCTTTAGAAACTGGTGTCAGAGTAATGTAAAAATATCAATTGGACATGTCTTTCGTTTTTTACGCAGCCCGTGCAACGCCGGGCACGCAGCTAGTAATGTATTAAAAACTGTCGCTATCTCCCCTACTATTAGCTGTACCTCCAAAAACCATTTAAAATATTAGACGCTTTTAACAGCTTTCTAGCATTAAGCTATTTAAGAGAGTAATATTTTTGATTTCTTCTTCTTGAACAAGAAAGCTGCTTAATGATTGCTTCTTTTAGACTTGTTTTATGATCATTTTTCCTCACAGTGTGGGTTGAAATTAGTATAGATGGAGGTATTGAAATGACTTTTGAAATGTCAATAAGATCAATCGGAAAACAGAAAATACACTCATTATAAACATTTTTACGTTTAATTTTATTATTTAAATTGAATATAAGCAATTTATAATGTCCTTTACTATTGAATATTTGCTCAGTCATACTATAGATATTACTGATGCAGATGAAGTTGTTATTTTCAACTTCATCTACATAAACATATTCTGAACATTATTTTTCCACCAATGGATATTCAATTAAATATTGAAGGTTAATAAATCTTTTTACTATCGAAATTCGGCAGACATAAATTTTAACTAACTTTTTCCCATTGTACTTGATCCGTATCCAACAACCAGCAGTTTGTCTGAAGGAGTTGTCATGAGGCTTTCTTTCAGTCTGAATTGGTTTCTTCGGTCGTGTTCTGATTTGTAGCCTTTTTCTCTCACAGTAATTTAAGAATAGCAAGCTTTGTTTTTATTCCGTAAATACAAAGTTCAAATACAAATACAAATTCCGTTTTATACTCTACTTGGAATTTTTCAGCAATCATAGCTTCTATCAGCACCACCTGTACTTGCGTATAAACGGGCCATTCCATGACGAACGTACCATTCAGAAACTGTGTTTCGTTGCATATCATGAGTTATAAACGTCTAATAATCACTTATTTGTGGTTTTGCGGAATTTTGTGAAATAATATGTGTAATATTCCTGCAATAAAATACATAGTGTGGGAGAAAATGGTTTTCCATGCTATTTTTGTGATACAGTTATGGGAGTTAGTGTTTCTGAAAGGTATTGGCACAAGGAAAACGAATTCGGATGTTGGCAGCCCCTAAAATGATGCAGGGGGGGGGGGGGCGGTTATAAGTGCGCTAGGGGTAAGTGGTTTTCCATTCAATTTTTGCGATACAATTATGGGAGTTAGTTTTTCCGAAAGGTATGAACCCGTGGAAAACGAATTTGGATGTTGCCAACCCCGAAAATGATGCAGGGGCAGGGGGCAGTTATAAAAGCACTGGGGGGGGGGGGCAAGTGCTATTTTGTTCAATTTGTGTGATACAATTATGGGAGTTAGTTTTCTGAAAGTTATTGGTATGAGAAAACCGAATTTGGATGTTGCTACCCCCAAAACTGCCGCAGGGGGGCAGGGGAGTTATAACTGCAAACATAAATCAGTTATATATTCAACATTTCTCGGTTTATAACAAGTTTTCAAAGCGTAAAATGTTTAAATTCACCAATAACATTATTATAACGGGTAAACATCCTAGTTAAATTACAGACACGTGTTTCGGAGCTATTAAGAGCTCCTTTTTCATTGTAAAAGATGTGAGTTTATGAAAAGAGTTTATGATGATTTGTAGAGGTGTTTCTTTCAGTTGCAGATTATAAAAAGTATTTTTAAAAGAAACAAAACATTTATTGAAACTGTGACTTTTTTTTTATTATGCCAACATTGTAAATTTTAAGTAAAAGAATAGAAAAACTTCATATTTTCTGTTACAATCATTTGCTGTCCAAAATATTTAAATAAAAACAAAAATGTAGAATTATATTTAGAGATCAACACATAGGTACTCATTTCAGACCGTTTGAAACAAAAGATACATTTCAATTAACCATTAAAATAAGTTTTTTTATATACAAAACCATTTCAGAAGAATATTAGACTATTTTTCTTACTATACCAACATTATAAATGTAAGATAAAAGATCAGAAACACTACATATTTTCCGTTACAACCATGTGTTACCAAAACAGTTAAATAAAAACAAGATTATGGAATTATATTTGTAGATATCAACACATAGGCACTTAGTCAACAATGTTCGAAAGAAAATATACATTTAGATTAACCATTAAAATAAGTCTTTGACGTGCTTGACCGTTTCAGAAGAATATAGTTATCAAGAATTTTGAACAATAAGTCAGCATGGCAATACTAATGAATAACACCAATTAAAAATCCGTTTCACTGTCAGGTTCATCGGAACTGCTATCCACTTTCTAGTTAAAACAGTAATTTGCATCATCCAGATCTAAACATTCGCACAAGTCCGTACACGGAAATCCGCTGCGTCTGCATTTGCATAAAAGTGTTGAGCATTTACTTTTTTTGCATGAGCATTTCACCAGTTCTAAAATCGCCTGTAGAGCAGGTTCCATTCTGATCATCTGGTGAACAAATCTGTTGTGTTATGCTTTTCCCAACTATAACCAGCATCTGGCTGTGGAATCTATGGACATGCAAAGACATCATATTGCCGAAACATGGCTTGATAGTGTGCTCTCCTGATAGCATAGCAAAGAGCTGATTGTGTTGGGGGCATTTTCTCTGATTCGGCAATTTTCTTTTAAAATAAAATGAACCAAACAGAGCCAAACATCCGATTTAGAGCAGTTTGGCATATAAAGTTTACAAACATACCGCTATAATGCAGTAAACATATCGTCACAAGGCGTAGGATGCAATCCTAAATTTCCAAAAGCTTGCAAAATATTTGAATCACATTGCTGCAAGGCTTTCCAACAAGATAGTTTACCTTTCCCAGCAAACACAAACGCTTCAGTAGTGTCGCACCCAGCAAATGGATTCGGATATTCGGATTTTTACTCATTATAATGTAGTAAATAGTGGATTTAAGCATTTTCAGCTTTGAAAACTTGTTTTAAACCGATAAATTATGAATAAACTGTTTTATGTTTGCAGTTATAACCCCCTGCCTCCCTGCACCATTTTTGGGGGGGTAGCAACATCCAAATTCGTTTTCCTCGTGCCAATACCTTTTATAAAAACTAACTCCCATAATTGTATCACAAAAATTGAACGGAAAACAACTTGCCCCCCCCCCCCCTGCACCTTTTTCGGGGTTGGCATCATCCAAATTCGGTTTTCTCGTTTCAATACCTTTCAGAAAAACTAACTCCCACAACTGTATCACAAAAATTGAACGGAAAACGACTTATCCCCCAGCGCACTTATAACCGCCCCCCGCACCATTTTCAGGGTCTGCCAACATCCGATTTCGTTTTCCTTGTGCCAATACCTTTCAGAAAAACTAACTCCAATAATTGTCTCCTAAAAATTTAACGGAAAGCCACTAGGCCCCAACGCAGTTATTCAAACCGCCTTCTGCCCCCTTGCACCATTTTCGGGGTTGGCCACATCCAAATTCGTTTTCCACGGACCCACACCTTTCTGAAAAACTAACTCCCATAATTGTATGACAAAAATTGAATGGAAAACCACTTGCCCCCCCCCCACCCCAGCGAAGTTATAATTCCCCCCCCCCCTTCTGTCCCCTGCAGCATTTTCAGGGGAAGCAGCATCTAAATTTGTTTTCCTCGTGCCAATACCTTTCAGAAACACTAACTCTCATAATTGTATCACATAAATCGCACGGGAGCCAAAATTTGACCGTTTGCACCTCTACTAACAGTATAAATCACATAAATTGGTTTTTGAAACTAAATTACTATAGTGTGACGAACGTAACAATTTTGCAACCTTGAATTTGCAACATGAAATTCAGCTCTCAGTTTCTCTAAAGTTTAAATAGATATTTTTGCAAAAACAATGCAATGCGTTATTTTCATTCCATAGCTTTTTTTTATGCAAAATAGTACTAATTTGTTCTTATAATGTGACAGAAATGAATATTTCTTCAAAATATGACGCGTGACGAACGTAACTCTGAAGATTGGCCATTTAAGAAAGAGACTCGTTTAGTTTTTTGTGTCTAAATATTAATTAATAAGCAAGCACTGATACTTTGTCTTAAAAAACGAACACCTACCATTCGAAGAAAATAGGAGACATATCAACCTTTATGTCGCTTTTTTTTTCAAGAGAAGTATTTAATACGACAAAAATTGCTCTGAAATTGAAATACTTAAACAGCTAAGCATTACACTATGAACATTTCAACCACTTTACTCAAATTGCTTAGACAAAAACTAAAACGTCAACTGTTTATCTAGATATAGTAATATATTCTTAGTGAGTAAGATAGGCAAATGTACACAAAAAACTGCTGCAATTTTGGATGAGAAACGTGATGCAAAAAAGTTAACTTTAGTTTTATAAGCAGAGGCGAAAACACAAAATCGAAAATGTTCTCACTTTATACTAAAAGAATGTTTTCAAAAAAAAGTAGTTTGCAAATATTGCTTACGATAAAAACTACTTTATATAAATATAGCATTGTTTTTCTAACTCATGAACTAAATTGTAACAGCTTTTGTGAAATTGATTGCGAAAGTCGAAAGGCGGAAGAATTTTTATACGAAAAAAAAGGGACGCGGCACATATAAAAAAATTTGGGAATTATTGTTTTAAAGTCTCCAAATAAAATTCCGCGGCGAAAAGAAAAAAGTCTCACCCCATTCTTGCTCTAAAGGGGGGGGGGGATTGAAAGATCTCTTTAAACCAAACTTGAGTACCGTTTTCCCCATCAACCATTATTTTCTGGAAATAACTCCTTCGCTATTTTCATCAATTTTCGATACCTTTATAGCCAATTTTTGGATTTGTCGGGGAAGGGAGCATTACATTAAACATATTAACCTTCTCCCGAAGGGGTAAAGTTGAAAAGTTCAAAAACATGAGCATTTGTAGCAAGGAGGAAGACTTAAGGGGGTATTCTAACTTGAAATATTAAAAAAAAAACATAAAGATCATTTTGTTTGCTTTTTTTTTCAAAATTTCTTCAATTATTTATTTATTTATTTTGTGTGTGTAAAACCAGAGTACAGGGAAACCTGTGTAAGTTGACCACTTGCGGTGCACTAATTTAGTGGTCAACTTTAATAGGTGGTTGACTTACAAAGGTTGATTTATATGATAAGGGCTAATTCCGTGCCCGAAAAAAGCGGTCAACTTAGACAGGTGTTCAACTTACAAGGGTGGTCAACTTCACAGGTTTTACTGTATCAGACTTACTTGTGTATTTTACTTTTCTTTTAAATTTTATTTTAACATTGATACCTTCCTTACCTACAATTTCTTGCTCAACCGGGGGAAACGGACGGGAACTGGCTGTTATAAAAAAACGAGCTGATGTGTGCATCACATAGCTTCCTTTTGCACCAATTTAATGCTCTTTCCCCATTATTGGCAATTTCAATTTGATTCAATAGTTAATTCTCTAAATATCACCAACTGTTGCCAAATTGAAACCAGATTTTTAAAAAAATCGCTAAATTTGGCGCCGAGTTGGTGATAAAACTTGGCGACCAAAAGACTATCGATATATCGCCAAGTGTTCGCCAAATTATAACACCACTTGAGTTTACGTCGAAATTAACAATGATTTCCCTCCGAAAAGGTGCAAAAGACCTCTTTAGAAAGACCCGAATGCAACCAAAAGGGGAGGTGTACAACTAGACCCCACTAGGAGTCTACGTACCAAATTTCAACTTTCTAGGACATACCCGTTCTTGAGTTAGGCGACATACATACGCACAGACACACATACGCTCATACACACATACGTACATACATACGTACATACAGATGTCACGAGAAAACTCGTTGTAATTTGTCAAAATGGATATTTCGGGCGTCTGTACTTTCTTAGGTACATAGGCACGTGTGGTCAGGTCAAAAAAAAACTCAACATTCATTCATTTGAGCAAAATGGAAATTAAAGTCGATTTTTGAGTGAAAATTTTTTTGTGAATACAATACTTCCTTTTTTGTATAAAAGGAAGTAAAATAGCGCTTGCTAATGGGGAAGAAATTCCACAACGAACTGGGAAATAGGTTAGAAATAAGAACGTGAAAAAGGTATTACTAATAAACCAGCGTGAAAAAAAAGAAGTAACATTAATAATAATAATAATAAATAAATAAATTAATTAATAAATACGAGAAAACAAAATAAAAGAAGCATTAAAAGATGTTTCAAAATAATAATAATAGTAATTATTAATAAATTAATCAATTAATAAATAAGAGAAAAAATAAAAGAAGCATTAAAAGATGTTTTAAAATATTAATATTATTAATAAAGAAAACAATATATATATAATAATTTCTGTATTGGGGAAAAATAAAAAGTTAGTATATTTGAATGCTCTATCGGAGCTGTAAAATTATAGAAATTAATAAATGAAAATGCTGTTTTACATACCAAACTTAAAATAGCAATAATAACAATAACGCCATGTCCCAAAATATGTTCAAGATAGAACAGAAACAATAATGATTTTTTTTGAAAAAAATTTTTTTTTGAAGGGGCCGCACTTCACAAACGAGTGACATTACCCATTTTCAATCAAGAAATTTACTGCGCAAATTACATTTATTTAAGTCGCATTCACAATAAATTAAAATCTCAATTTTATTTATGAAAATAAACTGAATAAACATAATTTTATAGCAATGAAAATATTTGTAAAGTCTGTGTGTGTGGGGGGGGGGGGGGCAGGAAAAAAATATTGGTTTTAATTCTCTCTTTAAATATTTTACGGGAAAACCAACCTTATGTCTCCCAGCTAGATACAAATGTGTTGAACTTTTCACCTTTCTAGTCGTCCAGAAAAAAATAAAATGGTTAAAATAATGCAACCTTCCTTCTTTGAACCAAAATCATTGCCATAAAGTTATCGAAAAGTGAGAAACAAAGCATTTCCTTACGAGACTTTTTTTAAAATAACATTTGTACTTATTATTAATACTAGTTATGTATGTGCATGAGAAAATCAGGTTAAGATTAATCGTGCTATATCAAAACCGTGTTATGCGAGACTAAGAAATAATGTAAATCAAGGGATGTGTACCGTGTTGTATCGAAACCAAGTTTCATTGAAAGAAAGTAAAGTATTAGAGTTATTAGCAAATATTAACAGAATGTATTAAACAAAAATGAAATTTCATCTTTTATAAATATAATATTCGTGTTGTATCAAAACCATGAAGCATTAAATTCAAATTTTGTACAGTGTAATATTGAAACCGTGCTGTAGAAGTACCGTGTTATACGAGGGACGCCTGTATTCTCTTAGTGTCCCCAAGTTTTATTGAAGTGAATGAAGAAATTTTCTTTTTACAAGGCAGTCGCGAGGTCAACAAATTGGGAGGAGAGGACGTTTATCAGTAACTAATTTCTTTTCAAAGTTAAAAGAGAGAGTCTAGATTTTTGCTTGGAGGGAGGTCATTATTAACACGTGAGAAATATATAACCGGAGAAAGAGAGCAAACAATCTGAATCTACAGAATCTGAATCGTAAGTCTATCATTTGCGAAGGTCCTCCGTGGGAAAGTTTTCGAAACTAGTTCTAGAACTGCAGTTTACACGATCTCGGGTGATGTTCGGGGACTTTTATGAACGCTTTAAGCTCGGAGAGTCTGCCTTTGAAATTTCTTGAAATTCAAGTTCTAAAAATGAAGTTTTAGACGATTTTAACGATAAGAGAGAGACTGAGGAGGAGAATCGCAGATGCTCTCTAATTTTTCGGAAATTAAAATGATATGCCCTATCTAAGCTCAGTTGTAGACCATCTTTGTTGAAGCTAAGAGCAGAAAAGGCGTCCTTTCCTCGGAAAATTTTTAAATTTGAGGCTCTAAAAGCACAATTATAGCCCGTTTTGTAAACGTTAGGAAAAATGTTTGAATTCGGAGTCTCTCCCCCGAAATTTTTTGGAAATTGAAGTTCGAAAAAAAAATATTAGACGAGTTTTAATGATGTGACGGGAGAAAGGATTGATAATTTTTTTTTTTTTTTAAATCCAAGGAATTTTTCGAAATTTCAATGCAAAAAACAGAATAGTAGGTTATCTCTGATGACAAGAGTTGTTGTTGTTGTTGTCGTGTGCCAGCGATGCTGGCAATTTGAGGTGCGCTGCTTCACTTTTCCAAATATACCGTAATTTGGTGTGAAGTCCGACTTCCACAGTACACACATGCCATAAGGACCCGTTTATAGGGTAGGCAACCATTCACAGCATAACAACACATTCACACAAAGAAAGGACAAGGACAGGAGAGAGAAAGTACGTCCATGCCCGAGCCGGGATTCGAATCCGGACCTTCCTGTCACAGTCAGACTTCACTGACCACTAGACAAGGCAGGCGGCTCGATGACAAGAGTAAATGTTCAAAGACATTCACTCGCATTTTTTTAAAAATTTAATTCCAAAAAAAAAACTAAATTTTATACGATCTTGAATTGTGTGAAGGAGACCAAAAGGCAATTACCTGGAATTTTTTTTCAAATTTAAAATCCTAAAAACCTTTTTTTGGCTACTTTTGTTGAAGTTAGGGGATGGGTTGGGGTTAGGGCTCTTTCTCGGAATATTTACGAAATTAAGTTCAAAAAACGCAACTACAGGACAAGGATAAGAGTAAGGGTTTAGAGAATCTCTCAGAAGTTATTCGAAACTGAAGTTCCCAAAACGAAATTTTAGATGATTTTAAATGATGATAGGGGGGGAGGAGGTGAATTCGGCACCCTTTCACGGAAATTCGAACGAGATTTAAGTCTCTAAACCAAAGTTTAAGATAATCTCACAGGACGTTAGGAGATCATGTACTCTGCCCCATAACCCTACTCCTGGATTCGCCATTGCTCTCAAATATTGATACTACTCTAAAATTCTGCTATTTTCCCCCTATAAAATTTTAATTTTAAAAGTACTTTATTTTTTAATGTAGGGAAAATGTCGCGACCCCCCCCTAAGAAATGCTTCGCGACCCCCTTGGGGGTCGCGACTCACAGGTTGGGAAACCCATATCTTAAACAGTTTTGATACAATAAAGCGACTGATTCAATAAAGCAAAAATGTAAATATTTTTAAGCGTGGAATTCTACATACAGTTTAAGAAAAGATTTATTTATTTATTTTTGTTAAACAAGATAATGTATCATTAAATGCATGATGTTCACTCAAAATATTCATTCTTTGATTATTTAATGATTTTTATCATATAACAACGTAAAAAATCAATTTCAAATTTCCGATTATAGCTTAATTGCTTCAAAAAATATGTCTGCTGTTGATTGCTAATAATAGGTAGTAGTTAATTTTGACATTCTTTTTTCAATGCCATAAAACTAATTACAGTCCACAGAATTTGCAGCTCGTTGCTCCAATGTTAACGCTCCAAAGCCTAGAGCACATACGTCCCCGTCGCACAGTGGTCGATTTATTGAATCTAGCTGGACAAAAATCAAAATTGCATCATTGTTATTTCGCGATAACTAATATTTTATTAGAAACTTAAATACCTATAAATCAGGGAATCATGTCTAATTTGGACGGGAAGTTCCTGAATTTTTTCCTGTAATGGGTTGAAGTTCGTATTCAGCAAAAGTGCATTTTGTGACCTTCTACATGGAAGATAATTGATTATCGTTAAAATTTGTATGCCTAATTTTAAATTATTTATGTTTATATATTGTCATTGTGTTATCCAATGTTAATATTATTTATCAGTTTCATAATTTAAATGCGAGTTTTAGATGTATTTTTTTCCCAAGATAAAAAGTGACGAATAATACACTATTCCATCAAAAGTTATTAGAGCAGCAAAAAAATTCTCCACGAACCTCCGCCTTCTAATTTACGTTTTTATGTACCTGGTATATCTAAAAACATCTGGGCAAAATACTATAGCCGGATCTATCCGGCCATACGAGTATTATCAATTTTCATGAATCATGGTGCCAAAAACTAAATTTCTATTCAATAAAGATGATCATGTTTGATTTCCTTTTCCCTTCAGCAAGATTTTTTTAACTATCGTCTGCTGTTTATTTTTAAAGCTTTTTTTTTTTTTTTTTTTTTTTGCCTTTGGCAACTATAAGTAATTTTTATAACTATTCTAAAGTTTTTTTTGGAATGCAGTGCAGATGGTAGTAATAACGTTCGTCTCTGCATATGTAAGTGAAACAAATATATTTTCCTATCATTAATACAGGTGAATTTATGCTGATTTTATGGTTTCATTAAAAAAGCAAACGTTTTTTGATGTTTGGCTTCTAAATAAGGACTCGAATAGTGTATATAATTTTGTGATTGAAACTTTAAACTTGAATGACTGTAAGAATTATATTAATCTAAGTATTGTAAATAATGTAAATAATTTTTGTGTACATGTAAAAGACAAATGGAAGCGTTGCTCTTCCTCACAGAAAACTTTCTTGCGAAAACATTCTATTTGGTTAAAAAGTGATATCATATTTGATGAAAGAGTAGTTAAAGAAGCTGTCATAAGACTTCCAGGATCTTCAAAAATACAGCAAAATTTTGCTGCTCGCGGTCGACCTACAACAACTTTTGAAAATTCAAGCCTTAAAACTAAAAAACGCAAAGTCGCATCTGTTATTCAAGATAGTAGTTCAGAGCAATTAGTTTTTGCCGCTCAAATTAGCCTTCGTTCTTCAGGAAAATGAAATGCTGCAGAACTCTTACAACAAGTAAATGTGTCACCAAAAAGAGTTACTAGAATTAAAACGGCTTTAAAAAGAACCGTAACAAATAAAGTGATGAAACTAACTCCTGACCAAGCTTTAGCCTACTATGTAAATACAAAACTGACAAAAAGTCAGTACATTGAAACACACAAATTAGCTAAAAATGAGAATGCAAATATATATCCTTGTTAAGAAAAAGTATTAGAATCAAAGAAAAAATGTTATCCAGATGATATATACATAACTGACATTTCTGCCGAAATAAATCTTCAGTCACTTATAAATCATACAATATTGCGGCTTTTTCAAAGTGAATGTGAAAAATTCGAGGAACTTTTAACGGTAGATATTTTTTCCATAAATATGATTTTTAAATGGGGATGTGACGGAGCTTCTGGTCAAAGCACTGATAAACAGCAATTCGAAAGCACTGAAGTCTGTTACGATGATTCATCTGTGTTTAATATTTCATTAGTAACACTTCAATTAAAAAGTCAAGAAAAGGAGCTCTAGAAAAATCCTCGGCCATCTTCAACCAGATATTGCAGACCAATAAAAGTAATTTTTGAAAAAGAGACTCCAACATTACTCAAGAAAGAAGTTGATAAAATAGAATCTCAAATAGCAAGCCTTTGTCCTTCAAAAATGAAATTAATGATAGAGAAGTTTTGGTGGGACAATCATTGATAATGATTATGGTTGATGGGAAAATTTGTAGCATTCTAAATGAACAATCTAATCAAAAATGTTACATTTGCGGAGCTTGTCCTAAAGAAATGAATGCGCTTGAGAAACATACTAAAAAATCAATAAATCCTTCAAAATTCAGATTTGGATTATCAGGTTTACATGCTTGGATCAGATGCTTTGAGTGTCTTCTTAATTTGTCATATAAACTTGAAAAAATAAGTGAAAAAGTGAAAAATAAAAGTGAATTTAATATTTAATAAATGAATTTAATATTTAATAAAAGTGAAAAAATGGCAAGTAAGAAATCAAGAAGATAAGGAAACGGTAAAAAGGCGTAAAAAATATATTCAAGACAGATTTAGAAAAGAAATGGGCCTTTTGGTAGATATGCCGAAGCAAATTTCTGGAACAACAAATGACGGAAACACTGCTCGCAGATTTTTTTGCTAATACGACTTTGTCATCCGATATAACGGGATTAGACATTGGACTTATACAGCGTTTTTCAATAATTTTACAAGCCGTTTCTGATGAACAAGAAATAAATGAAGACGAATTTGAAAAGTTTACTTTTGACACTGCGAAACTGTATGTTCAACTATATAACTGGTATTTTATGCCGGCTTGTGTGCATAAGTTGTTAATTCATGGAAGACAAATTATTGAGCATGCCATTCTACCAATAGGACAACTTTCTGAAGAAGCGCAAGAGGCTCGAAATACAGATTTCAAAGCTTTCCGAGAACATTTCTCACGAAAATGTTCAAGGCAAAAAACTTTAGAAGACATAATACATATGTTACTTATTACGTCTGACCCTTTAATTACAAAGCTGAGAAGCAACTCTAAAAACCACGAGAATTTAATATCTAAAGAAGCTGCATTGTTGTTGAGAAACAATCAAAAGATAGACTACAGTTCCTTAGACAGTAGTTCTGCTGAATTGACGAAAATTTTAGTTACTGACGCTTTTATTTTATGTAGTTTTATGTGAAAATTCTAGTTACTGACGCTTTTATTTTATGTAGTTTTATGTGAAAATTCTAGTTACTGACGCTTTTATTTTATGTAGTTTTATGTGAAAATTCTAGTCACTGACGCTTTTATTTTATGTAGTTTTATGTGAAAATTCTGGTTACTGACGCTTTTATTTTATGTAGTTTTATGTGAAAATTCTAGTTACTGACGCTTTTATTTTATGTAGTTTTATGTTTACTATCAATATAACGACCGAATTAAAACTTTTAACTCGGTTTGACAAACCAAAGTATTTTTGTCCAGCTAGATTTGTGAAATTGACCACTGTGCGTCGACTCCATGTCTCTGTCCATCTCGCTGATTTTGTTTAGCTTTTCCAAAAAAACTATCCCTAGAAGTATGCAACTCCCTGCCTCCCACTCTTTTCACTATTAAAAAAAAAAAAAAAAAACTACCTCATTTTGCTAAAAGTAGGCAAAGTAAAAAAGACAAAAAGATTGCACTGATGCACCAAGTGTTTGTAGGAAATGGTTAGTCACATTAGCTTGATTCATTTAAGCGGTGTGTTTGCTTCAAATACCCGGCGGTTTTTCAATGTTAAAGCTAGATTTCGTTCTGTTTTTAAGGGTTTGATTCATTAAAGCTACATATTCAATTAACCATTGGTTCAATTACCCGGCACTCACTGGATAGTTAATTAATTCTTTTAATTTGAAAGAATGGCAGGCCACATACAATTGAATTCTGCTCAGAATTCTCTTCCCTCTTGAGTCTTGACTTCACTCCGCTTAATGTTGTCACTATATTCGTCACATTTTATCAGGAATGCCAGAACTTATATTTTTGGGAAAGCAGAAATTCTCAATTTGCCGAATGGAACTTCAAATTTTACCGAATGGAACTACAAGTTTTGCAGAATAGAACTCCAAATTTCGCCGAATGATGATAATTTTGCAAAATGGAGCACCAAGTTTCTCCGAATTATGATAATTTTTCCGAATTGTCAGACAAAATTTGTCGAAAAAGGACATTTTTGGGAGGTCATACACCCTGCCTTTCATACCCTATATCGCTTGACTAAGACGACTTTTTTTTTTTCTTCAACTAATCCACAATGCTGTCCAAACTGAGCCTACGACCGGGTTGATTCAACTAGGTGACTGGTGTGATCGTTTTAGTTGATTCAACTAATTGGGATGCTATCCATTGAAAAAGTGCTTTGCTTATATTCATTCAAAAACAACTTAATGCCGGAGGTATTTTTAACGCTTCTACAAGCTAATTCCACGCACTCAAAACCAGAAATATGCCTCAAAAATTTACTCAAGCGTGCTTTCGCGCTCTGTACTATTACATATATATATATATATATATATATAGTTGTAGAAAAACGAAGAAATGTTGGAGTTTTTAAAAAATATTGCATTTAAATGTTTCCTTCTTTTTTTAATAGCAAAATAACGAGTCTTCATGTTTAAAATAAAAATAATGCACATCTCTTCTTCCTCAGCTATATTCCATTTCATCTTCAAAAAGTTAATTTTTTAAAAATTTTATTTATTTATTCATTTATTTTTAATATAAGTAATCACTACGGTGTTATTTTTTTTCCCGCACGTTTCATCCTTTATCTCCTCTAAAATCAAGTTCCCTCATATAAAAATGACAAAGAGCGCTTTCACGCTTTGGGAAAATCCAAGCAATATCTCCGGCAGTGTTTTATATTGAATATTTGTCAGTTTCATACAGACGAGAAAAGAGTTTATTTATTTGTTTTTTAAGAGCTCAATATTTTATAAGTAAAATAGGAAAGTTTAAATAATTATGTGAGAGGGTGTGTGTGTTTCCTCAACAACTTTCAAAAATTATGTTGCATAAAAGTTCTGCTTTAAAGGGTTAAAATATCGAAATTGGGCTAATAATGAAAATTCTAGTGAAGAGCTTGAATATCATACGAGATCATAATTTTTTTTCTTGAGAACAAAAAGCTTTACAATGTAACTATTTTCTCTACAGGGGATTAGAAAAATGTTGCATAAAATTGTAAAAAGTTAAAACTAAAATGCTATATTTACATATTTGGCGAAACTTCAAGGACCTGGTGGGGGACCTGAATATATTTTTTTTTAAATCTCAAAACAATGTTTTTACAAATATTTGACACCAAAACACAACGTTTCCCAACACAGACATTTCTGATTCCCAACCTAGAAGTTACAGCAAAGTTGATAATTATTTTAACAAATATATAAAGCCAAACATATAAAAAGATTATTTGTGCTATAAAACAGATGTAACTAATTGCGTTAATTGTTAGAAACCCCAAACTGACATTATCAACAAGACAAAAAATAATATAGATTTTGCCTTGACTAACCTACTGAAATCTTCTGAAGAATTTTAATGCGTTCACAACCCTATGTTGGCTTTCATCCAAAATGAATGGATTTTTATTGTAATTTAAAAGCCGCCCAAGCTATGCTCAAGAAAAAAAAACATGTATATATATATATATATAGAAAGAGAAATATAAAGAAAATAGAAAAGAAACAAGAGGTAAAAGAAAAGAAAATCCCATTTAAAAATAAATCTTGATCCCAGATACCACTATGGTTGAATGTTTTGGGGACCCAGGTGGTTTTCCTTCGAAAGAATCGATTGCAGCTTTCAAACCCCTTCTAAAGTCATATTGTTTAACTGTTATGTCTCATGCGAAATGAATATAGTTGAACATTTATTTAAATTTCATTTTTAGAATTTTTGTTTTCCACTCATTCAGTTTACAAAATAATTTGCCACAGAAGTATATTCCTTATTACAAGCGAGAATTGTAACGTTGCATTTAGTGATTTCAAGCTATGAAGTGTTTTTTGAATTCCTAAGAGAATTCTGCTCAGTTTTTGGAGCAAAGTTTAAAAGAAACATTCGAAACAGTAATGAAGGATACTTGAAAATGATGTGTTAACGTAACATGCGTCTTGTTGTTTCCTTATCAATTGCTTATTCATTAATTTTTTTTCTTTTAATTGCTTTATATAGAGATAATACTTAATGTGCTTACGCAATTGAAATTCATTAAAAATGGGGCTTTTAGGGTATTAGGGCAATTTCCACAAATAGCAAAAAAAACATTTCCCAAACAACTAGAGTAGATCTTCCAGTAAACTAATGTAATTTGCACTAAAAAGGGGAAAAGGAATTCATTTCTGGGAACATCATCGAAATTACTTTTAAACATAATATTTAAAGTCACCCTAAAAACTATAGAAATAATCATGTGTAACCATGAATCATGTATAAATATGACATTTGTAATGGACCCAGATTATTCTGCTTAAAATAATTACCATACATTAAATTGTTCTCAACATGTCAGGGGTCATTCTTCAAAAAATGTACCTTTTCTGTCACACGCCCTTTTACAGCAAAACCTTTAAGGAACAATTCAATTTAACAATGAATTTTAATTTCATCAAAAATATATCTACAGTATTGTGGCAATTAATTGGGAAATGCATTTTTTTCTAAAAAAATGGTTTTATTCAAGTTTATTATGAATACATTTGAAACTAATTAATATAATCTCCTCGAGATTTAATAGCATCACAGACACGTTTTGGCATGGAATGTACTAAACTGGCACATATAGTTTTAATTTCAGCGTCTTTATATCATATGTCAACAACGGACGGAACAAGCTTTTCCATCGTAGTACTGTCAAACTTATTAAGACGATTTTTAACAATAGTCCACAAACTTTCAATCGGATTTGAGTCCGGTGAGTTTCCGGGCCAATCCAGTACAGTAAGTTTGTTTTTAGAGCAGAAATTGAAAATTTGCTTCGATGTGTGATATCGCTCCGTCTTGTTGAAAAAACGTAATCTTCTTTCTGCCAAAGTTTAGACATGGTTGCAAGCACATTTTGGGTCAATATAGATTCTTAGCTGGCATTGTTCATCATTCCTTCTATGAGAACAAGGGATTATGTCCCTGAACCGCAGAAACAACCCCAAAACATCCTTTTAGGTGGATACTTGGGTGCTTGATTAATGTGGTGCGGATGAAGAGGTTCTCCTTTGCTCCTTCTCACGAACCTGGGTCTAAATCCTTGAACCACAGAAAATAAAACTTTTCCCCAGTCTTTCTTAATCCATGTTTTATACTTCCCTGCACATTCTAACTTTTTTTTTCATATGAGGCGTGAGAAGCTACTTCTTGTATGGTAGAAGTGCTTTCTGCCCACGTTCTAAAAGCCTGTATCTCACTGTTGAAGGTGCAATGTCAATACCAGCTGCCACCATGACATTGGACAGATCAAAACTAGTTAATCAAGGATTCGTAACACTCATTCGATGTAAACTTTTGTCGTCAAGAGCCAAAGTTGATCCTTTTTGGCCGTATTTTCCAATACGATTGGTTCCAGCATTTCCTGTTGTCTTAAACCGCTGCCTATCCTCTCGATGCTTGATTTACTCACTCTACATATTTTGGCTATTTCTTCTAACGTTTTAGAAGTGTGTTCTCTAAGTGCAATCACTTTAGCACAAGTTTCAGGGCTGATATCCATGACTCTAATTACTCCCACAACAAGCGAACAACTAACACTGCCAACTTCTAGCCACTTGTCGAAAGAATTTATATACCTGCTACTTACCTGATGCGTAAAAACAGCTACTAGTTTGACAATTACTGCCATTCAAACACTGAGCTGAATTTGAGTGCTTATTCGTTCGCTTACGTGTGATAAAATAAAAAAAAAGACATTTCCCAATTGAATGCCACAATACTGTATTTAAACCTGCTAACAATTTTTTAGTAATAATTTTTATTTTAGCATATTTTTGGTTCTAAACATGTGAATTCTCACCTCCGTGGCATGTCACACACCTGGTGTGACTGTTTATGTTGCTTAATAACTTGTTTAATTAAAAGTATATACTTATTTATTTATTATTCCTTTCACAAGTGTTTCAAATACTAATTGTTTAAGTATATTTAATTTTTTAATATCGTGTTTTAGTTCGTTTTAGTAGGACAAGAAGTCATGTCACACAATAAATTCTCACCTCCGATACCTAAACACAAAATGCCATTCCTCTTTAACATGTGACAGTAATGACATCAAATTTTATTTTCCATGATACAAAAAAGCCCCCTTGTTTATTTTCAGCCTTAGTTGAATTTGTAAGTTTTTTGTCAAAAAACAAAAAGATAGATTTTGCTTCAAAACCTTAGTATGGTTATTCTGATTTCTCACCTCCGTGAACTCGAATTTCAGGGATGTAAATTAATGTAAAAAAAAGTGAATATGTTCTCATATGCTTAACATGTGCAGATTGTAGCAACGAAGAAAAAAAAAATCCCTGGAAAATGTATCTATTAGGCCTATATTAATGGAAAATTCCTCACCTTCGTGAATCTCTTATCAATGCCATTATTTCTGAGGTGAAATTGAATGATGAAGGGGAAATACATCAATAATAAACATTCTACCAAAATTGTAAGTTGCCAGTATATTTTCAAATTTACTATTTTTTTAACATACATTTGAAACTACTAATTAAGCTGTACTTTAATTAAGAGAGCTTAATATTATATTCCCACTAATCATTAAAATAGCTGATTGTTTGCACAATTAACAAAATTACTACTCTGATATTAAATTGGCCTCGATTGTTAAATATTAAAAGTTTTTTTATTTATTTTTTTATTTTCTTGAACAAGGCATTTTTTTAATTTTTTTTATTATGAGTAAAATAATTGGAACTTAGCTGGGCCATTGCTTATGGTTACTTCTAATAGGTAACACTTTCATGTAAGAATGAAAAAAGAACAATACAAAAGGTTTCAAAATTGAAAAATATTTGCGTTCAAAAGTTACGTTTTCTGGAGAATGACCCATCAATGTTATGATAAAGTTTATAAAAAGCACAAATATTTCAACTCAAAAAAGAAATTCCCCACTATATCTTCAATTGTGTTTAATGTAACAAATTCCATTGTAAATAAAGCGTAGTATAGCCGAGAGTGAGTGGCGAAAAATACGCGTCAAGGGCAAATTTTACATAAAATGCGTTCATATTTTATGCTTGTCTTTTAATTTAAACTTTTATTATGCAGTGAAACCTGTGTAAGTTAACGTCTTGCGGTGCACTACTTTAGTGGTCAACTTAGACAGATGGTCAACTTACAAGGGTGGTCAACTTTACAGGTTTTACTGTATTATCCACAGGCCAAAGGGCAAGCGAGACCATGGCAAGCGTAGACAATGGTGGTTGGACCAAAAAGCCGGAACTTCATTATTTGACTATTTTCATAAAAATGAGTTATTTCTAAAAATTGTAGGAATTTCATGCTTGCATAAAGCATTTAAATTGTTTTTTTATCTTTTTTTTTGGGGGGGGGGATTGGAAACAACACAAATTACCACCTGGGTGACACCGAAGCTAGAAATGCCACTATTATAAAACGTAGAAAGCAATGTTATGTGTGTGAATGCTTATCAACTGAAGAATAGCTGCTGACTCGCAGAGTCCGTTTAAATTCATATTCTATAATTGATTAGCGGTTACACGTGATCTCATTTATCGTTTTTGCATCAATTTCAAAATTTATGTTTAAAAGTAGCATCGATATTGTTTCAAAATAAATTATGTTTCATTTTCAAGCTCAATTTACATTAACAATTTACAGTAACAGCTGTATAAACGGTAGTCTTATTTTTTATTTTATTTTTTCTTTGTTTTAAAGTTGGCTCTATATTTTTTTGCTTTATTTTTTTTTTTTAAGATAAAATGTTATTCTTTTTTGGATAGATTTATTTTCGAACTACTATGCTTCGGCACTTACAAAACTTTATCTCATATTTTGTATGTAAATACTCATTATTTTTTTAAAACATCGTCAAACAACAGTGTCATCAAAAGCACTGAAAACCAATCAGCATTCACGCAAAGAGAAATGTTTAAGATAACTTACTTTTTTCAAAATGAATAATTTAGAAATTTATTCTGAAAATTATGGTGCATAAGGAAAGAGCAATATATTTTGTAATATAATTTGCATCGAAACATTATAAAAATATTTTTTTGGCAATAAATTTGTACCTTCAAAAAAGGTGGAAATTTTTCATTTCTTTTTCTTTATGGGGCGAAGTGAAAAATACCCGGTTAAAAAGCTAACTTTTTCGAAGATTGAGGATACAAGGAGAAGGGGAAGACCAGCAACAAGGTGGCTGGATAGTGTTGAGAAAGACCTAGACATTTTGGGAGTGAAGAGGTGGAGAAACCTGGCAATGTGTCGTATCGCCTGGAGGAAGCAGACGGAGAAAGCCTTGGCCTGCACCAGGCTGTTGTGCTGATGAAGAAGAAGAAGTGAAAAACTGAATATTTTTCTAATGAAATATTTTCTATTCGATTATTATTAGAGATATTTTTCGTCAAATAAAGGAGTAAATAAAAGAAATAATGAATAAAGGAAAAGAAAATGAAACAATAAATAAATAAATTTGTAAGTTAATAAATGAGAAAAATAAATCAGTTAGTAAAATAGTGAATGAACAAGAAAATAAGTGAATGAATAAATAAATAAGAAAATTATTAAATGAAGGAATGTAAACGAAAGAATTAATGAACGAATACGTAAGTGATTTGATAAAAGATTGAACAAGGAAATGAAATTAATTATTTCAATTTGCCTCATCCACTTTGCCCCCCATGCACTTGACAAACTCTACAAAGCATTTAAAATACAAATAAGCTTAACATTAAAAAATTAATACTGCACTAAATATTAGTAGATCTCAGTTAATAAGTTTAATGTTAATGACAAGAAATTTATGATTTAATATTAAAAAAAAAATTTTTTTGACTTACAACAAAATATTACAATACGAGTATCAATATTTGAAAATTGCTTGTATTATCATATTCTTTGAATTTCAGAGGTAATTTTTTCTTGACTGGAATTTACTACATGTGTTACTACATGGTTAAGATGCTACTACATAGGTGGCGCTAAAAGCAGAGAAAATATTTCACCAATTCACTTTGCCCCGCTTTTTCACTTTGCCCTACATTCCCCTACTATTTATCGTCTATCAATATTGAATCTTTATTTGCAGTGCAATATGCTTTAAAAAGCATATTCTAGCTATATTGGGGAGCTCTTACACTTTTAAATTGAACCGATATGATGTTTATTTTAGAACAAAGTACCGAGTAGCAGCTGCAATAACTGATTTTATTTGAAATAACATAATTCTTAATGTTATTCTCAAACCAATCAATAAACAACAAAAGTAAAAGTTACGCGAGATACATGTCTAATGCTTTTATACATGGTTCCGTAATGGCCGATGATTGGCATTTACAGAGATAAAAATACCGCTAGAGATAAGAGACAACATGAATTTCACATTTGCTTCTGAGAAATCTTCATCCAAAATTATTATTATACTTACAATTAACATTACTGTTTAACGAAAATAAATTATTTTAAACTATGAGTTTCATTTTCAATCATTTATTTAATTTGAAAATATCACGATATATTCCGATTCACGTGAGAATAAATGATTTTCCATATATGATTTTTTTTCCAAGAAAGAAGTATGGTCAAACGAAGGTACAGGGTGTAAGGTAGACCACCTTCTGCACATTAAAAAATCATCGGAGTTGATTCATCTAGTGTTAATTTGTTCATAAAAAAAAAAAAAAACCGTTCAGCATACGAGTTGACACGAAAGCTATTCTGGGAGCGAGCACATGCACTTTATACCCCCTTTCACCCCTTTGATTATGAACTCTTTCTCAATTCCTTAATTCCTCAGTCAAAAGATTGAGCTACGTGAAAAGTGATCACTTGTTACCACGTTGAAACATTAGTATCATACTACCAATCTATGAAATAAAATATTTTTAAAAAGTATTTTCCAATCTGTTTATTTGCAATGACTTTGATGTTTTAAAAAGCATATTGTAGCAAACATGTGTTCTTTTCCCGAGACACATTACTTGCACGTTACGTATACTGAACTTTAATTCATGAAATTAGTTAAAGTTGCATCCCATACTGACGATAGATGCAACTTAATGGAAGTGGTACAAGCGATACCATCCTACCTAATGGATGCTTCTGAAACGTTTTATAACTTCAGAATAATGCTAAGACTCAGTCTATGTATTTTTCATGCACTCAAAGTAACTACGCACCTTCGAGCAGTCATTAGAAACCGGAGGGAGCAAGTTCAATCATTGTCTCAGGAAACGCTTAGGCAAAGTGCCAAGTCACATGGTTTAACTACAACGAATGGGCGTCGCGTTTTACCTGAAACAAGTGAAATAAACCCGATTTCTTCCAATATTTTACTTTAAATTTTATCACGTGACTTGAGATCCTTGCTTCGAGACTTGAACACTTCACTCTCTCCACATTTTATTTTTCCTCAATGCTGCGCACCTTCCGTGCGGTTCCTTAATCAATGATCGTACAGCCCTAAGGGAATAAAACCTACATTCTGCTGACGAAGTCATTGCTTGGTAGTACAGGTCTGAGATATAACTTTAGAGATATTAATGATTAATGTATTTCTTGAGTATCAATTTGTTTACAAAACAATTTATTTAACATTTAATGCTTCGCTTGTAATTTACAGCCATCATTCCTTTTAAAAGAATGATTAACGTTCAGCACTAATGACGACAATGTTAAATGATGTTACATTTTAATAAGGAATCATGAGCCTTAGACTTTCCGATTTCTAAAAACGCGTGACTAAAATTTCAATTCATCAATTCTTTTACACAGCGCGCTTAATTCAGGCTACATAAAGCTCCTACTCTGGAAGACATTGCACAGTAATTTAAAGATCTCCTAACGCATCTAGAAAAAGCCTTACACAAATCCTTTCGTAACAGCAAGCATTTAGAGTAAGCCAATTCATTGCGGCTCTCTCACCGCAAATGCAGATGAATAACAACTTTTTATTCGAAATTTTAAAACAGCATTCTGCCCAGAAATAATAGCAATAAAAGTAATCCTCCCCCCAAATAGAGAGTCTCAGCCGGTGGACGAAAGCTGTCCCGCAAATAACCCCACTTTTCTCCTGGATTCAAATGTTTTCCTGATTATCGATTGACCGAAGCGTGGCCTCCTGTTATTGGTAAGGGCAAGAATAGCCCAACTGGTCTTACTTACCCCTAGATCTGTCGGAAAGAAACATGCAAGAGGATCTGAGCCGCAGCTGGAGTAATGTTATCGACCCAGTATGAGACAAAGAATGTATTGTGGGGAGAGGGGGAATTAGGGCAGCTCATATTGTGATGATGTAAATAACTGTTGTTAGAATTTTATTCAACCTTAAAAATGATCTGCTTAGTCAGAGAGGGAAAAATTGGAATGACTGTGCTAATGTCTACTTCGATTTAAATCACCAGAATTAATTTTTTTTTTTTACTGTGAAGTAATTTATGCAGAGGGTTACATTCTTTAGCTTTGACTTAGTAATCGCCTGTCGTCCGAAACTAATCTTTTAAAAAAATACCAGCCTTATTTTTAATAATT
Source organism: Uloborus diversus (assembly GCF_026930045.1). Classification (NCBI taxonomy): domain Eukaryota; kingdom Metazoa; phylum Arthropoda; class Arachnida; order Araneae; family Uloboridae; genus Uloborus; species Uloborus diversus. The sequence goes on along the minus strand of NC_072733.1, from coordinate 89,578,411 downwards.
TCTCTGTCATATTCCGGCACTACTGATTATAGAAAAAAATATCGTTTTTAGTTTATTAATTCAAATGTAATTTGGGTTCTCTACTTCTTTCTAGTTCTAGCTCCTTGAAAAAAGGTCTCACTTTTTTTTCCCCTGTAAACTACGAACTTTGCTTTATGTAGCTAACATGAAACATTTTCGAACTCTTTTACTTACAAATGAAAACTTCATTTTTCATTTCTTTATCAATGTTACTCATGATAAACGGTTATACTCCAAAATTGATTGTATGGAACAACTTTGAAGTCCCTTGAAGAATGAACCAATACTAAACCATTTGGTTTTATCTCTGTTCTTAAGATCGTGAAATGTTGACTAATAATTTTTATTATAATACTATCTGCGTTGCCCGCCTTTGCACGGTCTACCTCGAAAATAAAAGTTATGTCGAGTGGGGCGCATGTTCAACAATCAAAATTCAATTACAGAAACAAAAATACTGCAAAATTTCCCGTCAAAATAATCTTTCTTAAAGAAAGAAAACGGCAAATCAAAAATTCTGGAATGAATTAAACGCAACCGTCCATAAATACAACTAAAATGCTTGATTATCTTCTGCTGGCAATACAAAACATAAAAAAAAAAAAAAAGAAAAGAAAAGAAACGAAGTTACCTCAGAGTAAAAACAAAATTTTATTTAGTCACGGTAGAGAAAAATAACTGGCAACCTTCTGAATGGTTTTATTCACGCTAATTTGACATCGCGCCAACGATAATTTTCCGATGTGAAAATGCTGTTCCATTAGGCTTAAAAATGCTTTTAAATTTTTTCCCGGTGATTTTACAGTCTTTTATTTTTGAAATTCGGAGGAAGTAAAACAATTTCAGTGGTATTTTTCGCGGGCTTTCGAATGGGACCTGAATTAAGATAATCGGACAATTATTTCGGGTAGAAAGAGCCATTTAATGATATTTTCGGGCCCTAAAATTAAAATTTGAACGGTTCGGTTATTTTCTGGCGTTTTAAAACCCCCCTACTTTTCTTCTCGGGTTCCTGAGTACCTCCCTGCCAAATTTGGTAGAGATCCGACGTAATCTGTGGATTTGTACAGGGAACATACATACATACATACATCTATACACATATATTCTTTGTTTGTATGATATAGCATTATGCATAATTGATCAACTTTTTTTGTAATTTATAATGATCATACATCAATGCTATATTTTGGAAAGAGGATTGCAATTGGGTAAGAGATTGAGAAAATAATTATCACATACACTACTGTACTAAGTAGTGATTGCAATACCGGTATACCGAATACCGGTATTTTGAGCAACTTTGCAATTTCGTAATACCGGTATTTGCTGAGGTAAAATGCAAGTATTTTTGTTATTAGCTCAAAATAACAAATAATTTCAATTAAAGAAGTTTCAATTGAACTTAGTAAATATCTACTTGTATTTTAAATGTATATTTCTTTTTCCATGATACAGAACCAAAACCAATCTACTGATGTAAAAATTTGGCTTCAAAAGCAAGAGGTAATAGAACATCATTAAACAAAAGTAGCGGACAAATTTCAAAATAATACTGTTATTACTAGATGGTGAGATTATTCGTATTTTCGTGCGCTTTTGCGATTTATGTTTTTATTTTTTCCATTTCCCTGATGACCCTTTGAGAAAGTTAATTTCGAGAGTAATTTTGAATGCATTTGTTCAGTGAAAAATTTATTCCAACCATCATTTGCAGTAATACTTTTAATAAAATATTTCAACTGAACTAAATTTTTGCAAAAACTTTGTCTTGTTTGCAAAACAAATGGTAATTTGTTGTCACCAGCATTGGTTTATTGTCCTGTCTAACTATTTGGCTTTATACTTGAAAGATAATATTTAGAAATTATATAGTGAATTGAAATTTTGCATAAAGGTAAAGCTTAATCAATTGAAACATACTTTTAGACTTTTACATGATTATAATTGTAAAGAATTTTGAGAAAAAAATAGCGAAAAAGAATAGGAAAAACTAACAATATCAAATTTAGTCAAGTTTATCGTAAATTTCAAACAAAAGGCTAATATTAAAATAACACAAACCTCTCCTGCTCAAGAGAAAATGATATTAATATTGAAAAAGTATCGTTTCTTTTAAAGAAATTACAACTAGCTATAAATTTAAATAATAATAAAACTAATACACACAATGCAAAAGAAACACACACACACAAAAGGATTTATCCAAAAATAACAAGCAAGATACCAAATTATTTGAAGATAAAGGGCTTCTAAACAATTAGAGAAGATGAATTGCACATTGTTAACAGTACCACTGACCTACGTGAATTCAGACAGAGTACTTTTAACTGTAGAAAAATTGAGCACTAAAATGAGTTCCAGGTTCAGACATTTCAAAAAATGCATTATGTTTTTTACTATTATTGATTTTTTTATTATGGCAATTGTTCCTCAATTTTATATTTGAGGTAGTGAGAAGAAAAGGGATGCAAGTGGCAAAATTGAAAATTTGGAGATAACTAATACAAATAGTATGGGAACCTCTCCTCAGTCTTGGGGCAAGAGACAGTACTAGTAGCCCTGGTAGGTGCTGCTGTACAGCATGATTTCGAAACCAAATTCAATGAAAGCCTACCTAGGATGTTATCTTTAAACGTGTTTTACTCGAAACTTGAAAATGTCCACTTACATCCCTTTTGCTTCTCACTGCCTCATTTGTTCACAATACGTTTTCATAAATGATACAATTTTTGTACATAATTATGAAGTGTGATAACGAAACAATATGTTTTCAAGCATCTTTTGGGAATTTCAAATACCTGTAGGGTAGACTGTTGTACCTTGACCACATGGTGTACCTTGCGCCATGCACTCTAATCAGCTAGCGCTTTTACCTAGTGAGGAATCACGGTACTATGTCAGCCATGAGTCTCTCCACCTGCCAGAGTGAGTTGTAGGTTGAAACTCCAGCTTTTATGCGGACAGTGATTGTTTTGTGATTTGTGCAAACAAAAGTAAATAATTCCAGTGTCACTTAAATGAAATTGGACTTTTAAAGACTAGTGTTACCCAACTGATTGACCATTATATCTATTGCCTATCGCTCGGTAAGTTCATTCAATATTTAGTCTTTACTTTTTACGTAGCTGTTAGGTTAGGGTAGCCACTTTTGTATAAACATGCATCCTCGTGTTCCTTGAAATCAAGCTCCATCTTGTACCTTAAACCACTGGATCAAGATACAATAGGTTGTAGTGATTGCTTTTTTTTTTTTTTTTTTTTTTTTTTTTTTTTTTTAAGGTAGGATTTCATCATGCCTCGAAGTAAAACTGGAATCAAGAGGGATCCAGTAGATGTTGAGGCATTGCAAAATGCTATTGGAGCGGTAAGAAGTAATGATCCTGACAAAAAAATGAGTTTTAGAAAGGCCGAAAAAGTATTCAAAGGGAGCAGGGCAACCATTACTAGGCATTGAAGAAAGTTGAATGAAAGTGGGTCCAATAAACTTGAATAGAACGTAACTTACGCAGTTAAGCAAGTACAAGAGGTCTGTCTCAAGGTACACGAGCATGATGTACCATGGACCATATCACATAAAATTAGCGAAAAATATACAAAAATAGAAAGATATTTTCTTAGAATCCGAAATATTTTTTTTACTTATGCAAAAAGGCTTGAAGTTAAGTTTTAATAACTAAAAACCATAGAAATCACATTCTTTTTTTTTTTTTTTTTTTGAAAACCAAAAAGTTTTAGTAGTGGTCCAAGGTACAACAGTCTCCCCTGTTAATACTGGTATTCCGGTATTACGTTTTAAAAATCCCGAATACCGGTATTGAATTTCCGGTCCGGTATTGCAATCCCTAGTACTAAGTAATTAATTTAAAAAATAAATAAATGAACAAATTTTAAGAAATAAAACCATAAGATCAAAAAACAAAAAGAAGCAGATTTGCAAAACCTTCGACACAGATGTTTTGGGGTTTTACAGCTCGCAATACAAAAATATCTGAGGCTATGGATTTGAAGAAAGTTAGCAGCTTTCCTATTGTTCTAATGCACTCATCTCTCAGCGAAATAATCTCACTTCATGTTATCTGCCATCTGGGAAAAATAAATTTAATATTTGAATTCTGATCGAAAAACTTTTGTGTGACGGAAGTGACGTAGTTGTTTTGTGTGACTAAAAGTCACACAGGCGTTTTTCTCGCATTCTTTTTTTCTCGTTCTCCGTGGTTGCGTGTACTGCGTTGGGTGTCGCTGTTATGGAACATTCACACTGCGTCCGCACATCGCGTCACCGACGTACTTTTCTCCCTAAAACCAGTTTTTGGCCGGCGTTGTCATGACAGAAAGCCGTATTGTACGGGACCCGTCAACGGGACGCGAATCCAGATATCTGACGTCCGTAGAGTTGGGAGGGAGTCGCATTTCATTGGTCTCTACAAGATTCTCTCTATTGTGTGAGCACTTAACGGGCATCCGATGAGACATGAGTGTATAACCAACGCATTTCGAGCATTGTTTAGTGTTTTCGCTCTTTATAATCTTCTTTTTCATTAAAATAAACATTTTTTTTATGAATATGCCTTATTCGTCTTGACCGGGACACGATCCGGTGTCCAATGGATTCAACGCTTAGCACTCTGCCGATTGAGCTGCTGTGATTGTCAGTAAGAATTCGCTGTGTGGCAATATTAGTATGTATACGAAAACTATAATTTCTCTTCTTAAGAGAAACCAAAAAAAAAAAAAAACTAAATAAAATAATACATAAACTAGGGGGCTCCACCTTGTGCTCGCTTCGGTTGTCAACCCCGGATCGCCACCTGCGGTGGCTCACTACCGCCTGTGGTGGATGACAATTGATGATTTTAATGCTTTTACCCCTGGATGCCCCAGGTCATCCTCAGGAATGAATGTTTGGAACCTTGTCTCCGGCCTCTAAAGGTTTAGAGAGGTGCGACAGGGTGGAATTTCTGTCTCTGGTTGTCTAGTATCTATAACAGTATAGTATTGTCCTGGTTGACATTGTCAGCCTGGAGAAGATAGGGTTACAGACACACACAGACGATCAAACGTTTTAATTGTATAGATGAAAACAAAAAACAAAACAGACAGTTGTATTTATTACCAGAGACGCGATTTTTTTCCTCAATAATGTACTTTTCAAGAATGGCAATAAACATTTGACTCGCCATCTACTTATCACAAAGCGAATTAGGAGAATTAAAGGCTGGGCACCCCTTAATGTAAAAGCAATAAAAATTCCTTATTATAAGAAAGAGATCCAATGTTTATCATTAGACCTTGATTTACATCATAATATAATCTATTTCCGAAAAATATATTATTATAGGTTAATAGCAATCAACCTTGAAAGAAGTATACAATCTTTTCTAACAGAAGTTCTCTTTGTTTTCCTACGGTAGGAAATTTATCTTTTATTTTTTTTTTACTTCAGCTAGCTTACTGGCACGACTTAAACCGAATAAATCGAGTGTTAAAAGAATCTTAGATCTAGAACAAAGAAGCAATGACCGAATTGAGAGTATATACTGATAAGCTAAGAAAGAGAAAGTTTTTGTTTGATGCACTGAAGGAGTAATTGATATCGAAAAAGTAACTTTTATTGTGCTGCCAAGAAACTCCTGTTGTTAAACGAATATAAATAACAACAACGGAATATCTGCATTTCTCAAAATTTTCAGTAGGTTTTTTTAAGTGATATATATATATATATATATATATATATATATATATATATATATATATATATATATATATATATATATATATATATATATATATATATATATTAGGGCTCGACCGATGGCATTTTTTGGCCGATGGGCCGATGCCGATTGTTGGCCGATTGCCGATGGCCGATGGCCGATGCAGTTGGCCGATGGCAAAAAAAAAAAAAAAAAAAAAAAGTAACAAAAAATTAATTTGAATTCTGATATTTTAAATTCAAATTATGTTTTTGCAGTCACGAGACCCTACTCATTGGAGTTATTGTTTCTAGAAACTACTCCTGTCCCCCCAAACTTGCCCTTCTCCTGGGCGGTTACGTGTGTATAGTTGTTTGTGTGTGTGTAGGCGCGCATGCATGTGTAGGCGTGTGTGTGCGTAGACCTGTGCATACACGTAGGTGTGTATGTCTCTCTGTGTGTGTAGGTGCTTGTGCATGTGTATGCTTGTGTGTGCATAGACTTGTGTATGCACATAGGCGTGTGTGTGTATGAGCGTGTGTAGGACATGGACGCCACCGACCAGGAGAAGGGGATTTCGGGGGACATTGCTTCAGGACCGGAGGAGCCGTGCCTGCGGAGGACGGTGGGCGGGGGAGTGCTGCAGAGCGAGGCTGGGGGGGGGGGAGTAAAATCAGCGTAACGTCAAGAACAGTCAAATGAGAACAATAAGCAATCGTGATTGCTCAAAAAAATCTAACAGAAATAAATTGATAAGATTGTCAGGGATTTAAAGGATCATTTATTCATTTCACTTAACTTATTTTCTACGAATAAGGAATTGAAATCACAAAAAAAAAATCAGATTTCGACCTAAATTTCTATTTTACGATTACCCAATTTAAACTTCACACGTTTTTTCGGCACATCTCTACATGCATATGTACCTAAGAACATATACATGATCGAAATATCCATTTTGAACACCTCCTCAGTTAATTATCGCAAGTTCTCTTGTGAAGTCTTCATGCGCGTAAACTTGCGTCACTCAAAAACATTATGAAATAGTAAGTTGAAAACTCAAACGTACGTAGTATGATCTAAAAGTTCGAGGACAAGCTGTACGAAACCTTACCCTGAATAATTAACATTACCGAAACACATCTATCTACAAAATAGTCACCTTGAACTACTATGTACTTTTGCCAACGTTCGTATAGCTCTTAGAAGCTATAGAACTCCTGGCAGCCATTTTTCGCAACCTCCTGTAACGCCTCTTGCGCTGTTGCTTTAACTTCATCGTGAGGAAGAAGGCGACTTTCATATTGAGGATGCACGGTTTGATTGGTCAATACCCTGATATGACAAACAAATAACATAATGTTTCGTCGGACGTCGCTCCGTGTGACTTTTACCTGTTTACAGCAAAAAAATTTTTTTTTGCATGGACGCCGCTTTCTTCCGTCAGTAGAAGATAAAGCTGCATCACAGAAGGGTGCGAAAAATGGCTTCCAGGAGTGTTTCCAAAAGTTATATGAACACTGGAAGAAGTACATAGTCCCTCAAGGTGACAGTTTGAAGGTCGATGTGCTTAAGAAATGTGAACTATCCTGGGTAAGGTTTTATACAGCTTGTCCCCGAACTTTTGGGTCGTACTACGTACAATCTGTATATGGTGTAGTTATGCTTCTCCTTTTTTGACTGTTGTATGATGATAGAGAAAGAACAACAACCAAAAAAAAAAAAAGAAAGGAAGAAAAACAAAGACACTCTTTAATAACCAATTGATTTGTTTTTTAATTGAACATATAACTAAGATTTCAGTAACATTGTAATAATGTATGGCTTTAGGCACACTATACATAGTTAAAAAACTTTAAATTATGTTGTTTAATCACTCCAAAGAAAAAAAAAATAATAATTTAAGAATAAAGATATGAAACTGTCAACAAATTACGCAATTAAAGTGGAAAGATTGCACGTAGACATTTTTTAGTCATTAAAATTGAACAAAAAAGGTAACAGATAAACTACAATATTAAATCATACTAGGACTATTTTTATACTTATTTAAAATTTATGTATAGAAAATTTTGCATTTTTCATAAAAGTTAAAACAGTGACATAAATTTTGCTCAAAAAAGAAATAGCCTTGAAAAGAGTGAGGTGCTTAAAACGCAGCTACAATAATCAAACTCGATATTTACTCCAAGTTAATAATAACTGAATACATATACTACTTGATCTGATGTTTGCACTCATAATATTGAACAATTTGATTGTTTAATCTTTTATGAAGCACTACAAACACGTTCAAATTAATTTTTTCAATTTAATGATAATTTTAGGAAGTTTAAAAAAATGCTTAATACAAAATCCATGATATTTTTCTATAACATATTATTAAGAATGATGAAAACGAAAATAACTTGTTCACATTGATTTTATAAACATACATAAAAATAAGTAGTTACTTACAATAGAAAACAATCGATCGCTATAAATGATGCAAAAAAGATGGCACATTACGAAATATAGGTGAAACAAGTATGAGAAATACGCAAAATGATATTTCTTGAGCAAAATAAATAATCGCTAAATATTTAAGAAATGCTTGAAAGGACGAGGGAGGCGCGAGGGGTCACCTTCTGATTTTGGAGTAACTCACAACATTAAACTTCGCCCCCAACTTCGGCCTCATTTTTTTTAGTACAGAATCGCTACCACCAACGCCTCTGAAGAGTTTCTGAGTCTACTGCAGCACTTCCGAAGAAAAAATTCAAAAGTCCCTTTGATTTCCGAATTATGTCACCATTCAAAATGTCTTTAATCAATTTATTACATCAATGCTCTAAATTCTTCCTAAACAATAGATAAAAGTTTGAAAAAAAATCTCTAATTTTATGAATGGTGTTGGTTTTAAACAACTCGGAAGTACAAGTAGAGTTTAATTTCAGAAATACGGGGAGGGGAAGGGGGGGCACGCAAGTGTTCTCGGAAATATAAAAAATAGCCGTACAAAATTGAGTTCAAAATAATCATAAACATTGAGCAGAAAAACCCTTTTAAAACTTGCATCCGAGTTTGCTTTGATGTGCAGTGGCGGATTTAAAATATAGTTAATGTTGCAAAGGGGCCGTTTCCAAAATTTTAAAAGTATTTTTTTCTGAAAGAGCATGCTTAAAAACATAGAATCTGACCATTTTTTAAATGATTTGTTTAAGTTTTTTTTTTTTTTTTAAATACTTAAATCGGAGTGCTTTCATTGCTTACGGCTTCTGCCGATGACATCACAAATGATGAAATGCCTTTCTGTGTTGCCATTCACAGTGCAAAATATTTAATTCACATCTTTACTCACGTGTATTGGCAACGATATGGTTGATAGCAAGCGTAGAGCGCAATATTTAATTCGCTTCTTGATTATCATAACGTGGAAACGTGGTAGAAAGATGCGCCAAAGTGCATCATTAGTGACATCATCAAGACCTTGTTTGAAAAATCGAACATTTAAAAAAATTAATTGAAAAAAAAAACTGCTGGGAAAATGAACGTATTTTCTGGGTCCATTTTATTTATTTTATTTTATTTATTTATTTGCGCATTCTATCCATTTCAATGACTAAAAGTAGTACTTTTGACTGAAGGAAACCACCCCATTGTGCAAGAGGCCCCATAACCACAGGGGCACCGTAGGAGTTACAAAAATGCTTATGATAAATGTTTTACAACTTTCGTGATAGAGAAATAGGACCCCAAAATGTATTTCGACACCTTAAACTTGTAACTCCGCCGAAGCGATACAGAAAAGACTGTATTACTGTGATTCATATTACAAATATCGGAAATTTAAAAATTACCTCCAATTCAACTGGAATCTAACAAAATGACACAAAAACCGGTTTTGCCATCTCATATTTGTTTCCATAGCCTCTATTTCGGCAATATATCACCAAATCATCGTAAGTCTCATACGCTATATTAGTTTTGCATTGAAAGAAGTAATTAATAGCCACAAAAAATGAGCAAATGGGCATTTTAGAACACCCGATCGAAAACAAAAAGGGAAGTGCACAACAGGAACGTACTCACATCCCACATACGAAAATTTAACCTTCAACAGCTTACCATTTTTGAGTTATGACTTATGAGAGATATATACGTACATCCAGCCGCAAGAAGCAACGCAATAATTAACTTGTTTGGTACCTGAATGCAGTATTAAAAACTCTTTCAGGGGTAAATAAAATAGAAATTCATACTGAAATTTAAGTAAATAATTTTATATAAAAGCAGTAACTCCCTTTACTTCGTGTTAAAAAGTAAATCAGCAAAGGTCTTTTTTTTTTTCGAAAACATCGGCCAGTTCCATCGGCTTTTCGATGTTTTTTAAGGCCGATGGGCCGATGTTTCCTGCAAGTTAGCATCGGCCGCCGATGCCGATGCCGATGGCTAAATTGTTGAACCATCGGCGCCGATGCATCGGTCGAGTCCTAATATATATGTATATATATATATGTATATATATATGTATATGTATATATATGTATATATCTATCTATATATATATATATATATATATATATATATATATATATATATATATATATATATATATATATATACATACATATATATCCTTATATATTATTTCTGTAGCCTGTTTTTGGTTTCTACGCCAAATTTCCCTCAATTCTTGATCGATTTCTTTGATTTACGGCTAATTTTATAGCTTTTGGTAGTGGCTACTGACGAAAAATAGACCCAAGGTCTAAAAATTGTTTCTTTTAACCGAAAAACCTGTTTTAAAGAACCAGAATAAGGTTTTCGGTCAAACTTATAACTTTAATTTGCGCCATGACCGACAGAGCTGAGTAGCTTGATCGGCAGAGCGTTCTCATCGTAACCAGGAGATTGCGTGTTCGGACCCACGTCCGGACAATCTGCAACAAAAAAATTAGAGAAATATCGCGCATTACATGAACACTGAATTAAATGAATAACTACTATGAGGGAATAGAATAAGTGAGAAGAAAATACTCCTTGCTGATATGAAAACATTCAGTGATTTTGTGCTAAATTACTTCCAAATTGCACGTGTTTTTTTTTTTTTTGAAGCTTTGGCTCTGGAAAGAAAATTAAAGCATAATGTAAGCGAAAATATAAGTAACAGGCTTAAGATTTCAGACTACAATAGAATTGTTTTTTGTTCAGAAAAAAATAATAAATCGTATATTGAAATATGTATTCTTCTAATGAGTTTTTGACTCTTTGTACAAATAAATAAAATACTACCTCAATTTGAAGGGTAAAATATATATTTTTTCTTCTTTTTGCTAAAAAACAAATAGCTTATCACATTTTTACTACATTCGAAAAGCTACGCTTAAAAAAGAGCACAGTTCAATTTATTTTGTATTTTAACCGTGCTGTTAAATGATGAACACGTGCTGCCATCTAAGTTATAACGGTTTAAGCAGTCTGCGATAACAAATTGTAAAAATTTTCAAAAATAAAAACATTTTTCATCAATATCTTATCTTATATATTAATCCCCTCTCATTTTAAAACTTATCAGGCTGGCCAATGACGAAAAAAAGACTTACGGTCGAAAATTCAAGTTTTCGAAATCGCCTCTTGCTGTTTCAAAACCTTGATGCTGCCAGTAGTTCTTATGCATTTTTTAAAGCAAAGTTCTAATGCAGTTTTCCATTTTTTTACGTCGCTTTCGGCAAAAAAAAAATAAAAATAAAAAATAGCCTGTGTGAGTGTTCATATTTTAATCAAGCTTAACAGCACTGGACTTAGTTGTTCGGTTTAATTGATAAGTTTTTTTCGGTAGAGCGTTCGGCTATAAACTATCTGAACTTCGGGCAAACTTGGGCTGTCCGACATAATATCAAATTTATATTAGTATTACGCATTACATGTGCTCATAACATACACACCTAATAAAATAAATGCAGTGGGAATGCTACTTGGTGTTTCGACTCCTTTATGCAGGCTACAAGTTATCATTCGGATAAGTTGATTTTTAATCGAACTGTGTTCTTTGACTACATCCAGACTACTCAACATAATGTAGGCATAAAAAAGTATTAGATTTACCTAAAGAAATCCTTTTTGTGCAGAAAAACCTTTTTATTGTATGCTAAAATGTAGATGTTTCTAATAGCAGTGTTCGACCTTTTGTACAAATGAAAAAATACTACGCCTGATTAAAACTACGAGTTTCACTCAGTAAACCTTTAATTTTTTATTCGCGCGAATACGATATAAAGCATTAAAAGTATTATCAACTTCATTAGCAAGAAATTATTTTCTACTCCTCTGCGTTCTGCTGAAAAAAAAAGTACATTTTGTCTACGTTCGAAAAATTACACTTAAGAACGGACTCAGTTCAACTGGTTTTGGTTTTGAATTTTAAGTGTTCGATTAAAAGAGAAACATGTGAGGGCATTTAAGCCGTAACGGTTAAAGCAACCTTCTATAAGAAATAGTTCAATAATCAAAGATAAAAACACTTATTTTCAATCAAATTTATTACTTCTCTAGAATGTTTGTTTCAATCGCTACGTGAGATCTTCGTCATTCTTTAATCAAATTCCATGCTTTGCGAATAATTTTAAATCGTATCATGCTGGTTAATGACAAAACACAGATGCATGATCTTATTATTATTATTTTTTTTTTTTTTTGGCAAAAAGCTTTTATGGTGTTTTTTACTATGCATTCCTTCAATGAATAGCTTTCGAAAAGGAAGGCGCAATTGCTAAGTTTGTTGGGGTGTCGGGCTGTTAGTCAGAATGGCGCCAATTCGAATACGTGCCAATAAATATCTCTTTAATGTTTCTTTTTTTCCCGTCAGATGCTGACATGTGCAGGACTGTATTTAAACAAATGTTTTTTCACATGCACAAGTATTGCTTTTTCACGAGTCACCACTCAGCCACACTTTTAATGACATTTATGTTTGCATTGAAAATATGTACGATTAAAAGGGGAGCTATGATCAAATTATCACAACGTTGTATTTAACGAGGTTTTGTTACTGATGTCTTCAAATTACATGCCTTCTCTTGTGCGCTTACTTTTTTCCGTTCTTCTTCATAATACTCTTTGAATTTTTTTAAGAGCAAAATGCCTGATGAAACGATTCGAAGCACAGTGCGGAGTTCCGCACGGGTCGACTAGTATATATATATATATATATATATATATATGTATATATATATATATATGTATATATATACATATATATATATACATATATATATATATATACATATATATATATATATATATATATATATATATATATATATATATACATATATATATATATATATAGATAGATAGATATATATATACATATACATACATATATATATATATACATATACATATATATATATATATATATATGTGTGTGTGTGCGTGTGCGTGTGTGTGTATTTGTTACAATCAACCCTCATTTATCTCGGGATGCTTTGTATGACTTTCCGCGAAATAGGTTTCTTTATTTATAAAAAGAATGTTTTCATAATTAGAGCGTAGAAACTTCTGTATGACTTAATAAATGCGTTTATAAAAATAATTACAGCTCTTTCAGATATGAAATAACATTCTTTATTCACCAATACACTCATATTATCCAATATATATGTTGATTATCAGAAGAAAAATAAAATCTATCCTGTAACTACACAAGTTCACATATCTAATAGCTCATCCTATCAGAATTGCAGCATTTGGCAAAACCTTTATGTCTAGTTATAACATGTCAAAGCTGCAAATCTTATTTCTTCGAAAATCGTGAAAAATCATTAAATGGAGTCTTCTTCGAAACAGCTGAATTGTAATTACCTGCTTGTAGTATTTACCCCACGAGTTTTTATTGTGTATTTTATGTTTCAAATTTCTACGTTAAAAGGGTTATCTCAAACCCTTTCGAAACTTTTTGGTAAAAGTTACCTATCGATTAACAAAGGCAAAACAAATTTTCAAATTAATATTTTATTCATGGGATTTCTGAATCTATGCACATTTAATTTAAAATTTTCTCATTTTCTTGCTCATATTTTGCAAGCAATTGAATTACAGTGGAGCACCGTTTATACGTTTCTCTTTTATACGTTTTTATCAATTATACGTTTTTTAAATTGGTCCCTCAAGAGTCTAATCTACATTAACCTATACCTATTATACGTTTTCTCATTTGTACGCTTTTTTCATGCAGTCCCTTCAAAAACGTATAAACGGTGCTTAACTGTATTTGTTTAGCTAAAACAGTGACACTCATATAAAATATGAAGCGTTGAATTTCTTTTCGAGTAGTAAGTTCAGTCATTTCTCGCTGGAATGAAAACTTAAATTGATTCTTTAACTGAGCTCTGAACTCAAGTAACTGATGATAAATTATAAATTTTGAAAATATCTAAAACATTTCCGTGCTATCAACTTGATATGACACTCTTCTTATCTATTACCATTTTTCTTTAAAAGGAAATGATGCTCATCCACCCTTTTACAAAGTTAGCTGATGATGCGTCCTATTTCATCCATGAAACGTTTGACAGGTCTGGGTCTTTGCCAGAAACTCAGTGTCATTCTTTTAAAGAATTTCTTTCGTTTCTACGACTTGAACGAACGACATTTCTCACTGGTTACGTGTGACACCATTTGTTTTTTCGCCTAACTCAGTGATTTTCGTATTAATCTGTGTAAAATTACTAGACGCAATGGAGAATTTTCACAATAATATAAATGCGTGTATGAATATTTATTTCTTTTAAAAGTTTCTCATTTGCTTACTCACATTTTGACCAGTATGACTGTTTAAAAAAAGTTTTTTTTGTCATAACTCATTATAAAAATAGTTAATCAATACTAATAATATAAAGCTAAAGTGCTTGTTTGTTTGAACGCGCTAATCTCAGGAACGTACTGATTAGAATTGAAAAATTATTTTTGTGTTGAATAGTCCATTTATTGAGGAAGGCTATAAGCTATATAACATCAAGCTATGACTAATAGGAGTGGAGCAGAAATAAATTAAAATTAAATCAATAGTGATCATGATGCATTTTTTGTTGCATCAATAGCTCGGACTTTTGTTGAACGAATTGCTTAGTCATTAAATCGCTGGGCCAGCATTCCTGGGATCTCGGTTTGAATCAGGCTGTGGGCGGGAACGGCTTATTTAAAAATTAATTTATAAGTCAAGGTTTTTAATTATTTTTTATTGATTTCTTTCGGATTTTCTTATTTAACGGAAAACGTCCGTTAAGTAATGTGTAATTTTTTACTATATATATATATATATATATATATATATATATATATATATATATATATATATATATATATATATATATATATATATATATATATATATATATATATATATACCATAGCGTGATGTATTTAAAGTAGTTTTTCAATACATTGTTGTCTTTTTAACAAGGGTGAAATCACGGGGCACAGCTAAAAATAAATAAAGGAAAGTATAAATTGTTTCTCAATGTTATTACTGACTCTCAGGCAACGCTGGGTATGTTTGCTAGTATTAGATAAAAGTAAATTACGACTTCTTGTTTACGAAAGGTTTTTAACATTTTTTCATTCTTAATAGCAGTGTAAAATTTATAAAAACGTATTTCTTTTGGAAAAAGCTATTTTAAATCTATTCATATGATGTCTTTTTCAAAACAGTTCGAATATCTCTTATGCTACGTAAACGACTACGACGTCAACCAATCAGCACGCCAGCTCCTATGCACATTGACCCAAGGAAGCCCAGGTGGCGATGGTTTTGCGTGAGAGGAATCCTGTATAAAGGAATCCTTGCGCGCAGCCCACGCTGCAGCAGACGTCTCCGACTTGATGAAGCACACAATGAAATTCCAGTAGCTGTTGACCACTGTGCTGCCAATTGTCTAGAAAAGGCTGTGCGGTCCGTCAGCGCCATACGCACCAGGTGTCTGTCATCGCGAGCTGACGTCACATTTCGAGGTCCATTCCCGGATTTCCGAGCTGTCCGACCTTCGTCCGTCCACTGCTTCCAAACACGCATGATTGTGCTGCTGTTACGCTGCACATGAGCGGCTACTGCACGATAAGAGAATCCAGATTCACGAAGGCCGACGATTCTTCCCCGTTCAAACTCCGAAATTTGCTCAAATTTCGCTTTCTTTCATCGAAGAGGCATAGTAAAGATTCAGTTAACGTTTACTCTAGCATATAACCACCGACAATCATACACGCCTCGCTACAGCCGTCTATTTATATTCGGTTCGATTCGTCGTTCAGAGAGCGCTGCTCAGCATACGCATGCGCTACCGGTCTGCAATTCTAATCATTTGCATATCATGTCCTATTTTACATTTCCTGAAATTTTCAGCTCACTCGCGTAAGATCTTCGTGGTGTTGCAATTTTCACAAACAGTAGTGTAAGTATGGAATACAAAATGCTTTTCATCAAATATCTCAAAAACTCAGCTCTGCAGATAATGCGTTTTACCTTCCGATGGCAGTACTATATAACGTTTCATAAATGAAAGAAAATCAAAATATAGTGAAATCCTGCCATAACGACTTCAACGAAATAAGTTTTCAGTCTCGATTTAATTTCCATTCCAACGCATTACAACGAAATTCCCGTTACAACGAACAAAATTTGCGATCCCTTGAAGCTCGTTATAATGATATTTTACTGTAGTTATATAAATGGCACGTACGAAGGTACCATTGGTTAAAATAAAATAAAATAAAGACGGGCTGGACAATAACTAAAATCAGACAGGGTATATTTTGTTTTTATTTTTAAGGGACTCTACATAATAAATTATAACTTAGTGTTGGGTAATAAAACAACTATGGCTCTAAAAAAAGTTGTCCATTTAGTTCAAATTTAAAGCACATAATTAGAATTCCATTAAAAGTCAAAGATCAAAACTGTCCGAATATGAGCACTTGACTTACATTTCGTGAACATTTAAAACGAGACTGCATTCAAAAATTTCTTAGATGTATAAACTTACCTTTAGGAAAATCTAAACAAACAGTAGAATTCAAATTTTTAAACATTTAGAAAGTTTTACAAAACACAACTTTCGTTTGGTATAATGGAAAAATTTCTGTAAACAGTATACATTTACTAATCTTTTCCTAAATATGGAAAAGTCTTCCTCTGTATGCAACTTTTCTGAAAAACCAATTAATCTCTTTAATACAATTTAGTTCCCAAATTCTGATACTATTTGAATGTCAAACTACTTGCAATCAAAACTTCTCCTTCCGAAACATTAACACTTTAAGTCTTATTACTTGTTAACCGATTTATAACTGCACATTATTCCTTTCGTTTGGCACTCTCCAAGAAAAGTAGTACTTTTTTACTTTCATTAAGTAAAAGATCGATTAACTAGTTGCGGAACAAGTTCAATTCGTTGTTAAGTTTTCTAAGTTTGAGTTTCGTTTAAAGCCATTGTAGGCTGTTTTTAATGATTAATGTAAAATAACTATAATTGTAACTTGTAATGTTAGCAACTTGCTATTTTTGTCAGCAATTTACATATATAAGTGTTTGAAGAATTAAACTCAAAGCTATATGGCCTCCATTGTCTTCATTACTCTTTGAATTCTTTTATTGAATAAGTGACGCAATCAGCGTTGTTTAGATCATAGTTTTTTTGTTCGTCATAGAAATAGTAGATAAATTAACTGCATATATACACAGTGTCTCTGTTTAACCTACAAGATCTATATTTTTGCAATCGTTAGTCCTAGGTGCATACTTCCAATTGCAAAACTGGTGAAAATAAGATGCCGAGTTAAAGTATAAAATTTTGGAGCAACAAATTTATTTACTGAAAAAATACGAAATCTAACTTTTGTATAGTTTCATCTTCCCCTACATTGCATTATAGATTTAAAAAGCAAGAAAAAACAATTCTAATACAAAATGTTTGAGATTAGCACGACTTTATATTCACTGAGATATGACTAAAAAGACAACTTGTGACCTTAACTCTCAAACATGGTTGTAAAGTTCTCGTTTAACTGTCTCTTAAAGAAACGTTCTTCGTGAATGCAGCCTTTCTATTCTGACAATAAACAGAAGAGAATTTTTTAAACGACATTTCATTATGACACACAATAAAGACATTACATGCGCGGAAAACAAACTTATATCTTTTACAATGCTTTAACACGCAAAATGTTCTAATCTGCAAAATGCTGGAGCACGCAACAGTGTTACTAGCATTAAAAATTTCTAGTTAAACTATTTCATCCTCACTCTACTAACTCTCTCCCTCCAACTAACTTTATTAATCACGAAAACTTCTAACCAACAACTAAAATGCACGAACTTTGCATTGAGTTTCAGTGAAACGTTATTGCTTCTCTTCAAATATTTAATTCAGGTTTAAATATTTCTTTAAAAAATTCAAATCATACTCTAAAAATATTTAAAATAAATAAAACTCCGAATTTGGTACCTTACAAGGTTTCGTTTAGAATTTTGTAAAGTTGGATAACATTCTTTTGAAAACTTTTAAGTTTTCATTCCATTGAGAAATAAACTTATTTCTCTTTATGTAAGTGCAAAGTAGTTTGAGAAATATTGAAGCTTATGTACTAGAGCAATTTCGTTCTTAAGCTATAGAAAATAATTTTATTTTGAAGGTAAGTGAGAAAAGAATTGCGGAAAA
Organism: Uloborus diversus; assembly: GCF_026930045.1. Classification (NCBI taxonomy): domain Eukaryota; kingdom Metazoa; phylum Arthropoda; class Arachnida; order Araneae; family Uloboridae; genus Uloborus; species Uloborus diversus. The sequence goes on along the minus strand of NC_072733.1, from coordinate 89,559,999 downwards.
CATTTTTTCTGGTAAACAATATTTAACAATTTCAAGCTAAGTTTTAGAAATAGAAAAGCAGCATTTAAACAAATGTTTTCTCAGTTTTAAGAAAAATAAATTATAATTTTAATCAGCGCATAATTACTTTACTTTTTATCCAGTAAAAATATGTTTTAGAAAATTACGTAGCTTACAAATGATTGCAAAAAGACCTATTTCTCTTAGGCAATCAGTATGTGAAAGCATTTACTTTTTTTCACAATGATATTATGTGTTTACTTTTACGTTCAGGTGCAATATTTGGCCATCTTAAATAATTGAATTTTTTTTAATTTCTAGTTCTTTAATTCTGGGACAACATATCCATACATAGAAGCTGAATACTCCCGTGGGTAGATAAACAGCAGTATCTGCAGAAATGAGTTTTCGAGATATTTTTTTTTTTCGCGCTGTTTTTTCAGCGAAAACCACATAAGCAAGCTTATACAATAAAGCTAGCGCACAGTAGATGAAAAAAAAAAAATGCAAAAGAGAAAGAAAAGAAAACGAGCTGATGTGTGCATCACATGACTTTCTTTTACACCAATTTAATGCTATTTCCCTATTATTGCAATTTTAATGGGATTCTCTCTCTAACTCTTTAAATATCACTAGCAATGGCCACATTGAAAGCAGATTAAAAAAAAAAAAAAAAAAATCGCCAAATTTTTCGCCATGTTGGCGACAAAACTTGGCAACCAAAAGACTGGCGATATATCGCCAAGTGACCGCCAAATTATAACACCACTTGAGTTTGCATCGAAATTAACAATGATTTCCCCCCAAAAAGGTGCAAAAGACCCCTTTAGAAACACCCGAATGCAACCAAAATAGGAGGTGCACAACTAGACCCCACTACGAGTCTATGTACCAAATTTCAACTTTCTAGGACATACCATTTTTGAGTTATGCGAGATACATACGCACATACGCACATACGCACATACACACATACGCACATACATACAGACGTCACGAGAAAAGTCGTTGTAATTACCTCGGTGATGGTCAAAATGGATATTTCGCGTGTCTATACATTCTTAGGCACTTTTCCGCATGTGGTCGAATCGAAAAAAAAAACTCAACATTCATTTGGGGGTGAGCAAAATGGAAATTAAGGGCGATTTTTGAGTGAAAATTTTTTCGCGAATACAATACTTCCTTTTTTGTAAAAGGAAGTAAAAAAGAAAGAAAAATAAATATTTGCAGTAACTACCTTTCACCTGCCCACGGCAGAATAGTATGTCCATTAGGGCTGTGCGATATACCGTCATATATCGATATATATCGACTACCTCGATAACGATATTAAGATTTCTATCCGACCGATATATCGTTTGAAAAAAAATATAAATACCGGACTTAGTTACGGAGAAATTAAAATACTGACTTAAAAATACAATCTTTCTTAGCTCCGTGTAATGGGGGAGTGTTTAAAATTTCAAGATATTTTCTGCATTCTTCAAACAGTTATTTAATTTTGAGTTATAGTAAAAGGGAAAAATTCAGAAGGCCGCCGGAAGTAAATGTGGGCCTCTTTGTCAGTTTGGTCTCCGGATCAACTCCCCGTATAAAATTTTCAAAACCTATTCTACTGCGGTTCAGAGCGGGGTCCTTCCAAGGACCGCGCTTTAAGTTTCCGACAAAGCTGACAGGACCTCTCGTGGGCCCCTAAACGTGAATGTGTATTGGTTAAGAAAGCATCTTAATGCAGCAATTAAAATTTAACTAATTGAGGTATCAACACGATTCTTAATTCAAATTAAACATAAACCATTGATATTGCGCTGAATAAAAGGTTTAAGAAAAATCTGAACAGAAATATTTTTATTATAAAAAAAAAAAGAAAAACGAAAAAAACCTAATGAGATTATTTTTGTAGCACATTTATCTCACTAGATGGAGCAACTCATCTCTTTCAGCTATGACCGAATAGAACTTTAATTCCGAAATTAAGAGGAAAAATATTAACGCCCTTCATTCTTCATTGAAACGATCTGAAGAACTAGTTTTGCTGGCAACCCCAAATAGAACGAAACTGAACTTCCTAATTTCGTCTGAAAGCGGCACATACGCCGTTGATGGAACTTCTAGCGATTCTTTGCAACGTGAAAATAGGGTTTTTATGTAAGCACGCGCATAAACCGCGTAAGTACCACGTTATTACGTTACTTCGGCACTTCATTGCAGCCCTTATGTTTCGCATTTTTTGACTTCAGTTCAAGAGTCGTCATCAAATACCGGAGTTGAAAAAGTGAAGAATGTTTCGTATTTGTTTTTCGGTTAAATTGCTTGTGAAATAATGACATTGATATGATAATTAATTCACTTAATAATATAAATTCTGGATTGGATCTGCTGAAGAAAAATTAATTGCATTTATAAAATCAATATTTAAAAAAACTATAGTTTTAAATGTATTATATATTTTAATTAACCAAATAACGATTTTATTTATGCAAATTCACAGTTTACTTCAGATTTTTGCCAAATACCCTTTGAGGATATTTGGTTCAGAAATCCTTTGAGGTTCTTTGATGCTCAAGAATTCACATTGGGCAGTTTTCGTTCGCAATCGGAGCCCCCCTCCCCCTCCCACCGTGGGTTTCCTTTTACGAATCCAGTTTTCGTCTGATCTTTGCCAAATTTGGCACAGCGGTTCTTTGATGCTTAGGAATTTTCATAGGGAGTGTTTCGCCCACCTATGAGGGATGGGGTGGGGTGCGAAAACACCCTATGGAGGTTTTCCTCATGCAAATCCATTTTACGTCGGATTTTTGCAAAATTTTGGGCGTTAATATTTTTCTCACTTACCTTCAAAAAAAATTATAGAGGTCCCTTGATACTCAAGAATTTACGTATCGGGCAGTTTTCGTTCACAATCGGACCTCCCCCTCCTCCCACTGGGGGGTTTCCTTTTACGAATCCACAGTTTTTGTCGGATCTTTTCCAAATTTGGCACAGCGGTTCCTTGATAGCCAGGAATTGTCATAGGGGTTTTCGCCTAACTATGAGGAATGGGGGAGTGTACGAATACACCCCACAAGGAGTTTTCTTTATGCGAATCCAGTTTTCGTCGCTTTTTTTCAAACATGGCGCAGCGGTCCTTTGATGCTCAGGAATTCACATAAGTTATTTTTCATCAAAATGGGGTTAATGGGGACCGCTTTGTGGGGTTTCGCCAGAAAATCCAGAATGATTACGAAAAAATCCAATGATGTCTACATTTAAATTTTGAGTCATAAAATTGTGCTTCTTACACATTGACGGGAAGTGTTTATGCTATTTTTTCCTTCTTTTTTAAACCTGATTGTTTAACATGTGCCACTAGATGAAACTTTTGTCTTCAAGGCAGACCGTGCAAACTCGGGTAATGCAGCTAGTAACATATAAATTAAAGGTATATTTCATAGTTCTGTGTGCTTAATGGGTGTATGGTATGATAGTTTCTAAAATTTATAGCTGCATTCTTTAAAGATTTATTATTAGTATTTTACTTAACGTTACTCAACTAAGAAGTAAAAAGTCTTAAAGCAAGAGCTAGTAAATGACTAAAAATAAACTATTTAAGACGTCAATACGAAATATAGTTCAAAGTACATTCAAATTATTGAGACTGCTCAAATCAAAAGATTAAAACAAAATATTGAATTGAATATTTAAAACTTTTTCGTTGCGAAGCACTTTTGTCATGCATTGAGCTATACCATTTGCACGCCCTCCCCCCTCCTGGAAAGTTTTGAATTAGAAAAATAATTGTATTTATTATCTTTGGGAATTATAATTTTTTTTGTTGTTTTTCGATATATTATGCTCTAAACTATAACCTTTGCACCCCCCCTCCCCCAAGAATATATCGATATATCGAAAATATCGATATTTGGAGAGCGATATATCGCGGTATTAAAATTCTGATATCGCCCAGTCCTAATGTCTATAGCTGGAAGAAAACAGAATGCAAACAATTCAATGGCCCAGTAAAGTAGAACACTTATATCCAAAAAAAATTTCATAGGAATTATGGAAACAATAAATTCAGTTCCCAGCAAATCCTAAAGCATCTGAACTTAAAGCATATGCTTCTGATTTTTTTAAAGACACGTAAGAAATGTTCCTGTCATAGCAAACAATATTCTAGATTTTTTGGCATGAAGACTAAAAAAAAAAAAATCAAAGATCAAAGACAATCTACTGTTTTTAAAGCAAAATGTAAATATGCTGCATATTTTTTTAAAACCTGTAACCTTACAATTTACTTTTCCAATTTTATAAAAATTAATGACTTCAATGAAACTTAAGCAGTAATAATTAATTTATTATTCTCTTAAGCATTATCAAATACTTAAAGCTTATTTATTTGGCAGGTCCATGAAAATGACAACTTGTTACGAAAAATATATTTTTTTTTTACTATAATTTCATTGGAATGATTTTATTAATTATTTCACTCTTTATAATTTGTTCAGCAACTTTATATGAGCCATGTACAATATATATGCATTCTATTTATTTTGTTATTTATTTAAAAAATGGTCATTTTTATTGTAATATATGGACTTAAAAGGGTTTTGCCATTCCGTCACAACACATAAACTGAAATTATTTTAATCCAATGCGAAAAAAAAATTAAATTAACTTTTTCTTTTTATTACTTATGTACCGTAAAACTACTCATCAGTTAAAAGAGTGAATTTACAAGTAATTCACAAAAATTACGCTTTGATGAAAATCCTGAAGCTTGGTGGACCAAAATGTCCTTTTAGAAAGCAAAAAATATATAAATAAATAAATAAAAACGCACATAAAATTGAAAAATAAAACAAAAAATATTATTTTTTCTGTTTTGTTTTTCATATTTTAATTGTCAACGATGAACTACAAAAAGTAGAAAAAAAAGTCAGTTTTAATCAAAATAATACCTCAATCACTTTAACTTTCGTTTTCTATCAAAAATGTCATTCCGTCACAAATGGAATTCTTTTTTAAAAACATCTAAGGGTTTCATTAGATTCATATTAGGGGAAAGAGCCTTTCTTTGTTTCATTAGATTCTTATTAGGGGAAAGAGCCTTTCTCTATTATTTTAATAATAGTAATCTACTATATATTAAAATCTGTTCGCGTCCGTCTGTCTGTCTGTCTGAAGATCGATCTTCTCAAGAACCGCTGCGAATCGAGAGTCAAACGAGATACCGATCAATTCGAAATTTTCCAAAGAAAAGATTAGGACCAATCTCGTAATTGTGCGACTTTAATTAGCAGAGATTTTAATTAAAACGTTAATTAACATAACGTTATTCAGGAATTTTTATTTCTTTCCTGTTGCCATTTTGCATATGCGTGAGCAAGTAAAATTCTAATAATTGTTTTTAAAAAGATTTTTTTGGCTGCTGTCGAAATCTTAAAACAACGTTTCCATCTAGAATTTCATTTTAAATTAGTTTAAAATTGGTTGCCCTATTCGGAGATAACCTTTATTTTATCGTCTGTCCTTTTTTTAATTTTTTACATTCAACGTTCTTAACTCTTTTCAGCATATGAAAGTTGTTTCTTTAGCTATGTTTATTGATTGTAGTATAAGTTTATCATTCACCGGCCTCATATTTTGGTACACTTAGGATGTGCGACTAATTATGTTTATTTTGTTGGACTTTTTCCCGTCACATGGATGAGTTTTCGAATTGTAACAAGTCTCTTTTTCATTCCTGTTTCTATTTTTAAAATACAGTTTATATCGTTAAAAGAACATTTTAAATTAAGATTGTTTGGATTTCTATGTGAAACTGAGTTGAACAAAAAAGATTGTTTTTAAGGATTTTAACTAAAGCTAAATTGGAATCTGATGACTTGGTATTAAATTAATGCTTATTAGTAGTTACTTAGTCTTGGTGCTTTAGTTTCACGTAATCAACCAAAAAGTATGTGTCATTCTATGTAAAAAGCTGATTGTAATTGCACATAAATAGTTCAGATATAGTTTATCAGATGTAATTCATTTTAACGTGAGCACAGATTATAGTTGATCATGCATATATTTTCATCTTTTGTGCTAATTGAAAATACTCATAACTTGCATCATTGATAACTATGATTAACGTTAAAGAGATTTTTGCCAAAAATAGGCTCTACTGGTGTTTTGCAAACCTTGCATTACGCGTATTTATTTACTCCTTAGCGCTTTAGAAACTGATGTCAGAGTAATACAAAAACATCAATTGGACACTCTTTCATTTTTTAAGTAGCCCGTGCAACGCCGGGCACGCAACTAGTACATGATACTAAAAATTGATAGCTTACTAAAAGATTTATAAAATCATTAAAAAGTAAATTAGGTGATTGAAAGATATAATCGTATAATCACGTTTGTTTGAAGCAACTCCAAATAACACAAGAAAAATATCTTTAATTTCAGGCATCCATTTTCTCAAAAAAAAAAATTACAACTAAAAAGGTGTGAAAAATATAGTTTTTATCCGATATTAAGTTATATATTTTGGTTTTGGGAAAACTGAAAATGACTTCTTTATGGACTCTTATACAGAATACTGGTTGCAATATATGGATTCAAATTGTCTTTCAATCTTCCATCATAATTTAACGAAGTCAACAACACTCGAATGAGGTGATTTTTTTGCGTAAAACGGAATTCGTTCGAAGCTTATAAGCTATATAGAACTGGAATTCCAAATGTTTTAGCTAAAATTTTCAAAAAGTTTTCCTTGAGTAAAATCATTCCCTTAGTCTTTTTACTTCGTCCCCGTTTTTTTTTTTTTCTGCAAACGATGGATTTTTTCGATTTTATTAATTTTTTTTTCACAATGTGCTTTTTTTTTACTGGTGCTTTTTTATACATACATATACAAACGACCCAAAGAAAAAGCTTTAATTTGTTCTACTCAATATGGATTTTAATTTTCATACACATATGTTTTATATTTTTTAAAAATTGTGTGTTTCATTTAATATTACAGCTGTGCATATTTCTAACTGCGTATGGATAGTTTGATTTCCGATGATTACTTTATGTATCATGGTACCATTTTGAAAATGCTCTAATTTTCAAGTATTCTTTTCGTATGACATTTAGTACGAATAAAATATCTGAAAAAAAAGTCTGAAATTGATAAGAAATTTGTAAGAAACGAATTCGTTATCCTTTTTTTTTTAAATTTATTTGTGACTACGGTATAAAATCATGATCGACTGGTTTCGATTTCATTGCATCAAAATTTAGATATTTTGGTCACAGTTAGGATGAAAAAAAATTTTAAATATGAAGATTATGATAATGGATGCGATTATAAATAAACGTCATCTATTCCTGTCAATTACTATTGCGTATTCGTGATTACTCCAAGTCTAATTTGCATCCTTAAAATCTGCGTGCAAGACAATTGAGCTTTCCGTGACAATAACGAAGTATAATATTCTATGCCTTAGTACACTTTATCAAACATTAACAGCCTTAAAAATGCATTACATCCAAGTTCACTTTGAATCATTTTGCGGTAACGTTGCGATTAATCTTAACTTTATGATTCTATGCAAAGAACTGACTTCAAATAAAGGGCTTAAACTAAAGCCAAGAGAAATGTCAAGAGTATTCGACTTTTGTTTATACAAAGCGCAGTTGTTTAATGAACGTGATATTGCTTTCTTTAGAACTCCCAATTCACTAGTAACATCGATCTGCTGCCGTGTGCGCATTTTTGCTACTTAATTTGTTGCGGAAACTTATGATTAATAATTCTGACGAGATAGTCATTGATCAAAAGTCTTTTTGAAAGTCATGTAATGAAATGACCGTTTAAGTAATTGCTCTGTCGCTTAATGTTCCTTTTTGTTATTTTAAAATATTGTCAGTCTTCAAATCGTAGTTAATTTGCATTTCATGATTAGTGAATGAACTTGTAGCATAATTAAGCAACCGACTGAAAAGTTCTTGTTTAAAAAAAATATAGGAAATTTTCAACAATGATTTCTTTGACATTTTTCGAGATTAGACGCGTGTTTAAGGTTTTAGTGATTCCGGGCGAAAGCATATTATATTATAAATAGTGCATGGCTTTTTAAATTTCTTTACATGTTCAGTGGTCGTTCTTGGGAACTACCTATGATAAAAACTGAAATTACTAATAGAGTGAAGTAATTAATTATCACTAGAGTTCATTTAAAGGACAAAACTACTATATTTTTGTACTATGAGATGCTATGATTGAATAAAAAGAAGCAGGTCGAATTTCGTCCCGAATCTGTAAAAGAATATTTGGAGGGATATTCTCTTCTGCTATGGAATTGGATTTGATGCTATCTTATGAATTCAAAAATAAATTAATAAACAAATAAATAAATAAAAATGGATTCGTGTACTCAGGTAGCTGTGCAAAAGTTTATACTCTTAATTCTGAAATTCCTGTTTCTTTCAATGATTTTTTTAAATATTATATTAGCTTTAGCTATATATTTACAATTACTCAATATTAACAATATACGCAGGAAGTTCAGAGATGATGATACATCATTCGACTCTCATCATTTCTTTATTTACAGTTTAAAAATCAATCTAAATATGAATAAAATATTTAATCTCTGAAATCGTTCCTCACTTAACGTTTTACCTTGTTCTACATTAAGAGCAGTAAAAGCATTTATCGGATAACATTCTCTGGATTTAAAATTGCTTTCATCGAATTGCTCTTTGATTGTTCTTCTTCTTAGAGAACTCTCGTGGGAAAAATTCTGATCTATGAAATAATCATTCCAAATTCATCTACTAAATATTTTGCGGTAGTTTTCGACTCTATGAATCCATCTTCTTTAAACGTTTCTAAATGTTTCGATAATATGTTACATCTACATCCGTACCAGGTTTGGAGTCAATTACGAGAAAACGTAATTGATTATGTGTGTGATTATGATTACGACTATAATCTTCTGCCAAAAATAATTACGATTACAACAGAGGTTAAAGTTAGTAAAAAAATTAATCAATATACGATTATGGTATGCCAATTACGATTTTGGTAACAGTTATAGACGAAAAATTAAAAAATGCATACACGTTATGGAGTCAAATACAGTGAAACGTAATTGCGTACGATTACGATCAGGAATTGTAAAAAGTACGCGGTTTAATGCACAACGAAAAGTATTAAATTGTTTTCCTGTCATTTTTTTCACTTTTTAATAGCATATCAAACAAAAGCAAGCTTAAGTACAAAATAAAATATCTAAGTAGCCCTGCACAATGTAAACTGTTATACAGACCGTAATGTTAAAGAAAGCTAAATAAATGTATACAATGGGAAAACAGCTTTTATCTATACATATAATAAAATAAGATGTTTGTGTGTGTGTGTGTGTGGCGCGCTTCCCGGGAAAACGGTAAGGCCTAGAAAGATGAAATTTGGTATACAGGTGCAGTTTTTGCCGAAGATGTGCACCTCGGGCTTCGATTTTTGATATTTTAATTAGAAAAAAAGTTATTTAATATTTTATGTGTTTTTTTGCACTTTTTAGTACTTATTACCTTGCAGACCCCGAACCAGTCGCACCACACAAACATGTTTCGTACTATAGTTTAGGAAATTTAATTTTAAATATGATAAACGAAAAAAAATTTGAAGATAGAGCAATTTTTGTATTTTTTATGAATTTTTGAAAAAACCTTTAATTTGCATTTTTTTTGGGGGGGGTTTTACTTTTTTCTAATATCATCCTGCGAGAAGTATCAAAGCCTCATTTCTGAAATTTAAGTTGGTAATAGTAAAAACATTTCGCCCTCTTTTAGAAGAAAAAAGTTCTTAAAAATTTGCAATAGTTTTTTTTTTTTTTTTACAATTTTTTTAATGCTGAACACATTATGTCTTTCCACGCATCGGTCGAAAAAAGCGTTCTTCAATCTTTTATGCCTCTGACATCACTACTTGGATTTCGATTCGATATTTACGATGGAATCTTAATCGCAAACAATGTTAATCTTTTTTTTTACTATAGAGCTTACTTATACTAGGTAGCTATTAGCTCCTGGACTAGTTCAAAATTCTCACTAACTGTTCGATCCGGTGATGGTGCTGCCATCTATCGGTATATAAAATAATGGAGGCAAGGCACTTAGTATGCAGTCCTCGACATAAATACAGTTGAAGTCAGTTGTGACTCTTGAATAGAATAGAATAGAGCTTACTTCTACATTTTATGACGTGTTGACCATGTGTTTTTCCGGCTGCGCTTGATTTTTTTTCTTTCCTTTTTGTTTTATTTGGAGATTGCATTTATTTCTTTTTCCATTCCCCCCCCCCCAAGCTGGACGTTTTGCTGTATCTATATTACGTTACATTTTATAGTTGTGCACAATAAATTCAATAAAAACAGCGAGATTTTTTTTTTCTTTGTCAAACGCTACTTGCACACTACGGGGAATTTTAGAGATAACCTTTATTTTTACTCTACCGAAATAAAAAAGGCGGTTTTTTGAGTGATCTTTTTGTTTTATTAGGAAATGGCTGGGGAGGTTAAAATAAATAGAGATGGATAAAAAATTTTAGAGATAGATCGTAAAGGTAGACAGCCGCCGAAAGCGGCAATCTTAACGTAAAAATGTGAATGGCACAAAAAAAGGTAGAGATGGATTGAGTAATACTGCTACCAAATTATTTAATCAGCCGCCGAAGGCGGCAAACTTGAAGTGAAAAGGTAAATGACAAGTTAGCCAAACAGCCGCCGTAGGTGGCTGCTTGCATAGAAAAGGCGAATTGCGTAAGAAGGCGAACCAGCTGGTCGCCGCAGGCGGCTAGTATAGAATAAAAGTGGAACGAGAAAGTGCATTTAAGAGAAGGGGGGAGGGGGAAATCAAATTGCTCATTTACACGAAGTAAATGTAACGGCAAATCACACACATACACAAATAAATGAGCGCACGTTAATCTATCTATCCGCGCATTATGTTGTGCATTTGCTTTTTTTTTTTTATTGTTTCGAAACCGTTTCAAAAATATTGTTAGTACTCAGAACCCAGCGTATAAAACAGATTCGCTATTTCAGCGAAGTGATTACTGTATTACTAAGATTAACACATCTGAATCTAAAACTAACTGAAAGCAACACCATATTTTAAATATTAATTGAACGAAAAACTCCTGTGACAATAGCCGATTAATAATCGACAAACAAAGTCTATTTTTCAAAGATAATTAATTATATTTTTCGAAACTTTAAAGGTATAACGCATGCAGAAATAAATAAATAACTTTTTATTTTTATTTTTGAAAGGATATGCTGTATTTACATAGAAAAATTTTCAAACCAGATTTAAAATCAAGTCATTTATTGCGTAGGAATGCTTTATTTGATCTTGCAGGGAAAGCTCAAAGTTTTGACAAATATATATTATTCATTTCTCTATAGTTTATACAAAAAACTTTCTTTTGTGTTGAATGTTTGGTTAATTCTGACCCAAATAATTAAGTTAATTGTTAGCCCAAACACCCAAAACAAGGCTAGAGGAAAATAGTCATTTTACATTTGAAATTCTAAAAAAGATTCATGAATAGAACGTTTGTAGAAGTTTCCTAATATAGGAAGAAAACAAAGGAGAATGTATAAGTTAAAATATTCATAAAAATGAAAAATGTTTCAAAATTTTACTTCGAAAAATCTAAATCATGTATTTTTATAAGATAATGCCTCCTTCTATAAACAGATTATTTATTTCATAATAATAAATGCAGTTCAATGCACTAAAAATTGATTTACTAAAAAGTTTTTTGATCAAGAAGAGGTAATTGACGGTTTAACGCTGCTTCTTAACAATAATGATTCAGGAAAGAAACATATGTCCGACATTCGAATCAATTTTGATTTCTGAACAAATGTTCAGTTATTCTCTGTAAATTTGACTTTAAGCTTCAGCACGTATTTTTTTTTCTTTTGTAAATTTGTAATCGTGTATAAAAGATGATATTTTGGTTACAATTTCACTGATAATGATTTTGATTGCAGTCAAACTAGTTGATTTTGACTACGGTTGTAAGGATTTTAAATATTGATATTATGATTACAATTATGGTTACACAAAAACGCTATCAATTATTCTCGATTACGATTACGTTAATTTCTATTACTCCAAGCCTGATTAGTACTATCTATGACTATTTTTCTAACATATGTTTGCTTCAGTGTAACAGAGAGATAACGACTTTTCTCAAAACATTCAATTTTTTTGCAAGGTGTGCTATAATCATTTGTATAAACTTGCCAAAGGTGAATGGTTCGGATTAATGGTTCGGAATCACACAGCATTGCAGAGTTGGAAATAGCTAAGGCTCTAGAGGGCGTTCTGGGAGAATTAGAAATTACGGTACTGTTCCCTTTGGTAATGTCCCCGGTACTTGTCACCTAAATGCTTTGAAACAGTTGGTTTTAAAAGATAAAGTCCATGTTGTCAAACCACGAAAATTCTAAAATTGCTACATAGGGTAAATGACTAATTATGGGCAAGGTTATGTTTTCCTTTTCTTAATTTAAACTGTTGTTGCATTGTGATGTTGCAGTTCTAGTTGCAGGAAAAAACCAACTCTGACGAAGTTCGAACTTAGAAATTGCACTTGTAAAGTTGTGAAATGTTTATTGAATTTCAACTATGATTTATATGTATATTTTGACATAAATTAGAAACCACTGGTTTGACCAGTCATGGTCACACTCGCTTAGTTGTGGGCATATTAAAAACTAGTAATATTCATGATAGGTGAATTCAATTATTTTCAAAAAATGCACAATAAAATAGACTTTCTTTTTCTTTCAATATAATAAAATTTCAGCTTATCGATTAGAACGACATTATAATAATAATAATTAAAAAAAAAAAACGGGTAGCTGACAAATCCCTTTTCAAAGGCTCGTCTGAACAACAACAACAATAAAGAAATAAATTAAATAGATAAATCGAGTTTCTAATGCTGATTTTTTTATTTGTCGTTTGTCAAACATAGCTTATGTTTTATCATCACTTCTAAATAATAATTTTGTTTTAGAAAGACCAAAAAAAACAGTTGTACAGATAACTGAAACATAATTTCTTTTACTCGACTAGTTACAGGCATATTAGCTTGAAGGGATCTTAAATATCTTAATTAACGGCAAAAATATACCTATATGATAGAAAAAAAGCTAAGGAATGATTACGTACTAATAAAACTGCGATCTGATAAGAAAGGGCAATATCAGGTCCTTAAGAAAAAAATCCTTCAAAAACTGAAATGCAAAAAATTTCACTATTGGTGACTGAGAAGCTTAAATTTATAAATTACACTATCGATAAAAACTTACATTTTGAAAAAAAAAAAATATGTTGTGGATGCTCCCGAAGGATGCTATTATGAGAATCCACGGATGGTGCTCTTGGAATATCGATTACAAACTTGATATTGACAATACAAGACACACCTGCCCATTACTGGTTGGGAGCTTGTAACTCGACATTTACCTTGCACAAATTCTTGGATGCGGAATTTTTTTTTTTTTTTTTCAATGCAGAAAAAGTCTTGAGCTTACGACGCTATGCAGTTATAGTTGTCCCCAAAGAAGCATATTTGTTTTAATACAGTAAAGAAGTTAATTTTATTACATTCGTAGTTTTGAAAAGACAGACAACGAAAGCATTAAATCAAACTTTTCCATCCATTCAGTATCCAAAGAGAATAGTGCTTTCGAACTCCCATAGCACTCACCCAAACGCATGAAGGAACTATTTCCGACCCTGCAATGCTGTATGATTCTGAATCGTCAGTTTGTCCCCAGCACCACCGCCTGCAAGTTTTGTACAGTGTACAAATAAGTCTTTCACATTCTGTAGTTTACATAAGAATATATGTAGCACTCTTTCCTGTGCTGCTACTAACAGAGAAAAAAGAAGCAAGTTCATTGCAATCAGTACTGGGCTGAGGTAACCCAATCGGTAAGGCACTGGATTTGTGGCTAAAAAGTCGCGGGTTTGATACCAGCCGGTCAAAAATCCTCTAGTTCCCGTTCAATCTGTCTTGGTCACAATGTTTTTCAAGTTCCCATTCCAAATCAATGCTTCTGGAAGTACTGGATCAGTGATTGCTCTGCGTTCTGGTGTGCATCAAATATCAGACTTGTTTTCCGGGCTCTATCTAAACAGGTAAAAATAAGTGTGGTGGCAGTTACAAGGGACCCGGAGAGAAATGAAATCAGTGCTACATAATTTTAGAGGCAGCGGAAAGTTATTTTCAGCATTAACAAAACATTGCCTTTGGGTTAACAGAATAAACTAACAGGGCGTCGATCTCTATCCTCTCTGAATGCCTGAAGACTACGAGTCTAATTTTCTCCCTCTTCAACTCAAATGTTGGGGGATGTGCTTGTGTTCCAAGCATAACAAACGGATTTTCCTTTCGGAGAAAAAAAAAGTCTCAACACCTATTTTAATTCTTTTTTCAAGAACTCTTTTTAGTTGCCTTAGGTTTTAACGGTCTTGGATGGTTGCCCAGTTTGCCAACCTATAAACACGCCACTGTGTGAGAAAATCTGTAGTTTTTTGTATCAAGCGCAGTTCCTTTGAAAATTTAATATCATTGTGTTAGGATTCTCGAATTATAAAAGCTGTTTCAAGATGCTTACGTCATGTCCTCTGATAAAAACTACAGAGCAACATTTGTTGAATGTTTCTCAAATGGGGGAATCGGTATTTTCGTGCAAAAATAATCTATTACAAAACCTTTTCTTCAATAAAACGCTCTGCACTTTTTTTTTTTTACCTTTTAAAATATACATGAGATCCATTTATTTTCAATGTATCTCCAGAAGGAGAAGAAATGGGGTTTGAGAAGACATCACTTTATTTAATTCCTCGGAATCTTTTCCATACTTTTAAGTCCTAATATCTTATTTTTATTGATGTTTTAATTTTAATCTCAGATTTTGTTTGCATATAAGTAATAACGAGGCAAGACATATAGTTAAAAGGCATGAGCATTGGGAAAACATGTCTGAATGGTTCAGTACATCATATTTTTCTTACTACAGTTGACTCCTGATTAACCGGGATGGTCGGAAAATGCTTTAGCCTGGATAAAGAAATATCCCACTCAATCGAATGTAAGGTAGGTGCGGGTAATAAGGCCTACCTAAGGGAGATTTGAAATAAAATAAAAACTATGTATCCGAAACAACAAATTGTAGTATTAATTAAACATACAGATCAATTACTACTAGAAACTAACAAAAAATCGCCAGTTTTGCAGAAATCAAGCATGAAATAAAACAATTTTTAAAACCTTGTCATTAGGCCTTATTATACTACGGTAGGATAATCAGGCCTACGCACTTGGACACTGTTAAACAGTCAAATAAGCTTTAAACATTGACAACTGAGATCAATTGTAATATATATGCATTACACATACTTAAAGTCTTCAAAATTACAAAAAAATTCTTTGTTTAACAACCGTCAGAACACTTAAAATTATCTGTGACATAGACTATCACACCGACGCATTCCTTATGATACCACTTGCCGCATTTTAGATATAGTCTCAAATCATTCATCTTGTCCTCTCACAAGTGTGTGATAGTACCAAATAGCATCGTTTTCTTTTCTATCATTTCCTTCATTGAGGGTTTACGTCTTTATTTTCTTCCCCTTTTTGTTTCTGTCAAACAAGTCTTTGATGATTGGGGTTCCCTTGTAACTAATGGCTTTTTTTATAACAATTGGTGGGTTTTTTTTTTTGTTCATAACTTTCTCTGGTGTTGACATAAGCTCTTGAAATTCTGTACTTTTTTTAATGGAGCGAGCCGCACATTGTCTTTTTCATCGTCCGAACTGGAACCGTAAACCATGTGGTGAAACTTTTCAGAAGGTCTGCTTGGGGCACTACTATAACACTGAACTAATTAAAAAATAGTCGTAACTACTTATAAACGTCCATAATGTATTAAGAAAGATTTAAAACAAGATGCAAAACTGCCAAACATTGTTTCAAAAACAAAGGAGCATAATAAGGCCTACGATCAAATTTGGTTGACCTTATTAGCCGCTGACATCGTGTACAAAGAAGTTACACAAAATTACAATAGTTGGTTTATATATATAATTCAGACATCAAAATCGATAGAAGCATTGACAACAGAAAACTGGAGCGCAAAAGTGTAATATTACAAAAATCATTTAACATTCTGTCGGACGATTTTTTATTACTCGTGTTGCACAAACGCTCCGCGCAAACGAATCGCGTCGCACTGGTCGCAACAAGTTAGCAACATGTTGCGACCAGTATAAAGTGCCATCTATGAGTGTTAGCTACCTACGAGTGCGTTCTTGAATGGATACGAGCATTTTAAATTGTATTTTTGTTGTTTAGGCCTTATAAGCCGACAGGCCTTAATACCCGCACCTATCTTATACAAGTTTTGCTGAAAATGTTTTGAAAATTGATATAAATGTAAAGTTGAATAGTACATTGATACAAAATAATTATAAAAAGCAAGAAACTGTAGTTTTTACTGAGATTTTTCTACTACGTTATAGAAATTTAGTTAACCTTATTTTTTCGTGATAAATGGAGTTACAGAAGTTTGTATTTGGTTTTTCGATTATTCTACGACAAATTCTGCTCCGCAAATATCTCAGCATTTTTCCTGCAGATGTGCTCTTGATTTATAATTTAGCAGCATCTTTGATAATCCCGGACAATTTGCCTCCCGGATAAACCGATCCCGGTTAATCGAGTATCCACTGTATAAGAATAAAGCAGTTGAAATGTATTCCAGCCTTAGTGGGTGACATTGGATTTTATTTCTTTTTTTGTCTTTTGTTTATGTTGCTGTTTTTGTGTATTATTCTGAATTCAGAGCAGTTGCCATTTCGATCGAAATTTCGGTGGATGCGAACTTTCTATGTGCTGCATGAGGTTTATTCTCTTGGTGATTGAAAAATCAAAAACTCAGCATAAGTTTATTTTTATTAAAACATAGAAAACATTTTATTAATTACCTCAACTAAAATCTCATTCATCAAAAATCACTATGCAGCGTTTTGGTTAACAAAATTATTACGAGAAATCAAGTTTTACCTGTTTCATTTTCTCCTAGAAACACAGTTTAAAACGTAATGAAAGAAATGCTTCTTACGAAGTATTTTTTCTATTGTTTTTCCAATGGAGTTGTACAAAAGGCCTTAGCCTTATGCGAATCTTGTGTCATCTGCTGAAATGGCATCCTGTCTTTTATGGGCTACCATTAAAATAGGAGTGTCGCAAAAAGTACAGGAATGTAAATATTCCAGAAGAGGAAAAAAAATTGCCCACCTGTAAAAAATAAAATCTAGATTCTTACTAAAATTGATGACCTACATAAAGCTGTAAGCAGGCATTCACAACATACTTTCAGATGTTAAAACATTAGAAATCAACTTCAAAAGATGCACGTAAAATATGTATTTATCTTTAAAAAAATTACGCGTAGAAATACAAGTATAAATAAATACAAATGTGACGACCAGCAACAGGCTCTTGGCCCAGCTAGTCTGATTCTATTCAATTTATTAGTCTCCAATGAAGATCAATGGCCCTCTTAAAGCTATCCACCCCCTTGCTCATTACCACCTCTTCCGGTAAGCTGTTCCAAGTGCCCACAACTCTACTAATGTAGTAGTTTTTTCTTACTTCCAGGTTAGCCTGATATTTGAATAGCTTAAAACAATGACCCCTCGTCCTGCTTTCGGTGCAAAAATTTAATCCATTAACAGCATTCATTTTGGTAAATTTAAACAACTGAATCATGTCCCCTCTGATCCTCCTTTGCTCCAGGCTATACATAAAAGCTCCACTTTACAACCACTTTTCGTTCAATGTTAGATAAAATTTTATAGCTGTAGCTCAAATGACTTTACACTTACCCTAATATAATTTATTTGACGTCGCTAACAGCCAGCTGTTAAAAAAATACCATTTCAGTAAACATGGATTCAAAATACACTATTTTTTAAAGTCATAACTTTTAGTAAAACTCATATATAAACTCACTCTTTCAAGGAATATCACTTTAAAAAATTATCATCGACACTGTTAAACATAATATCATTTCTTACGCCTGAAAATGTTGGCAAACTAAGATCTTACTTTGCAAAATACATTAGGGCTACTTTTGTGTTTTCCTCAGTAGAAGAAATTTTGCTACTAGCATTAAGCTAATGGAAACATTTTCATTCAATTTGGGAAAGGAATTCGTGCTTTATGTTCTACAAATAACGCTGATTAATGAGAAGACTAAGTTAGACATTATTTTATACTTTTTAACATCTTCCATTTCTTTTTAAGGTTCACGAAGGATAAAATTTGCACAGCAAACATAGTTATCGTGAAAATTGTTGTGATTATGTAATTGAAACTTGATGTCTCTGTCTTCAGTAAGATAACCCAGGAAGTATTGCAACATAGTTAGAAACATTTTATTTAAATGTACGTTTTATTCCAGTTCTTTACTCAACGTCCAAATAACTATTTAACTTATACGAGAAAGCGGTTTCCTGTCAATGGTAAAAATTTTAGAAATTTTGTATTAAGACATGAGTAAAATGAGACAACATTAATAAAGAATAAAAGCAATAAAAAAAGTTTTTTAACACTTTTTATCGCTTTTGTTTGTATTTTATTCGAATTCCCTCACTTTACTCACCACTGTTTTAAAGTTACAAATGTTATATATTTATGGCAAAATTTATTCGTTTTGTTTGCTGAGATTGCTCTAGCATTATCGACTTTTATATTTCTGAATAAATAATAAATAATTTATCAGCGTTACTGGTTGAGAATCTATAGAAAAGCTTTTTATATTAACAAAACGGTGTCATCAATGATTGAAAATTATCATTATTCATTGTTCTTTTGCATTTAAAAAATAAGCGAAGATAACTCCTTACAAAAACAAATGATCGTCAACTGATTTTTTTTTACTTGATGACAGATTTTATTTTGAAGTTTTTGTTTAAAAAGTCATAAAAAGCAGTTTTCTTCCCTTCTTTTTTTTTTTTTGTTTTGCAAGCAGTAAAAGAAATGTTTACTGCATTTCTTAACAATGGTTGTGCTTTGTAATCAAATTTTAAGGAATAACTTTGGCGTTTTTAAAAAAATATAAACGAATGCGTTTAAATTGAAATTTATGAAGAAGATAAAGAAAAAAACAATCAAATGTTTGTTTCCCTTCTTTATATACATTAACACTGGAATGTAACTTACTATCAGTTCAAGTTTTCAGAATACTTGATAGTTACTTTTTTTAACATTTAATGTAGTAATTTAGAAAATTTATTAGTTGAAAATAACTCCAGTAGTAAACTTGAAAGTACTGAATTAGTTAATATCTAAAAACAGGAATAAAATCATAAATATTTGGAAATTTTTTAGCAGTTTTCAAGCTTGTTAAATTTACTAGTTTTTAAAATATTGATCTATAACAAATGCATTGTCCATAAAATTTAATTATTTTTATGCATTATTTCTTATTAATTAAAAATAATGTAGTTTCTTTTTTCTTCTTCTTTCTTCAAAATTGTTAATGAGATTATGACCTTTTTTTCCGTCTCTGATTTAGTTACATTACTATGCAGTTGAGAAAGCTCTAAAAAATAAAAAGAAGTATTTTGAAACTAAACTTTATCGCCAAGATTAAGTTAAAGGCTAGAAAACTGGGGCCTTTTTTTATGTGAAGGTGTTTTGCCCATACTTCAAGTGTAAAATCGGACTTGGATCACTACTCATTTGCGCATTGCGAATTGATCACATTTGAGTACGCAAACTCGAATCAATTCACCATTTCGGACTTAGCTCTTTTGTCAGTGATCCATTCGCGATGTGAGCATTTTTTTTTTTCGGTTATTGTCCGACTTCGGAGTCGAGCTCCAACATATACTTATGCAGTGTTTCCAAAAATACATTTTATTAGGAGACAGGGAGAGATATTACTCTGTAAAGTTCAGTGAAATTTAAACCAAAAAGAACATGAATGCTGAAATTGAGTTCAAAAGGCGTAACTGTCATTAAAGAAAGTTTAAGTTAATTTATAAACGGCAGTTTCGCCCTTCAAAAATTCCCCCAAGTGACGCTAATATCGAAAACCGAAAATCGCCTACATGAGAGGAAAAATTTCCAGGAGAGCAGAAAAGGATTTTTTGAAGGATCACCCCCGCCCCCGAATCTTAGGTTTTAAAATAGTCAACTCTCGATAACTGGAAGTCTCAAGGGACCGGCTAAAACGTTCAAGTTATTGGTAGTTCGAGTTATGCGAGGCTTCCACAACAGTTTCAAGAGTTTGAGACCCAACAAAAACTTCGAGATAAAAGAATATTAGAGTTATCGAAATCCGATTGTACACTGCCATTTCTAATAGGGCAGTTTCTGTTCATATAAGTGTCATTTTCAAAATTTTTGCCGAAACAACATTTGAATATGACAACATAAATATCATCAACTGTTTTATTTATTTCTGGAAACATTCCTTGTAATAGTTTATTTTTCGGGATACAATCATATTTGAGCTTAATTTTTCATACGGCCAGAGATATTTTACTTTAAAAGTAAAACTTTCACCTTCAATGTCATGAGTGTTACTGGACAACATGGCAATATTTTTATAAAGTATTTAAGTGTTTATTTTTACAAAAATCACACATTTTATAAATAAATTTGTCTTTTGACTATATCACATTAAAAAAATTATTTAATACTAGTCGACCCGTGCGGAACTCCGCACTGTGCTTCGGATCGTTTCATAAGGCATTTCGCTCTTAAAAATTTCAAAGGAAGAACATTATGAAGAAGAACCGAAAAAAGTAAGCGCAGAAGAGAAGGCATGTAATTTAAAGACATCAGCAACAAAACCTCGTTAAATACAACGTTATACGTAGTGACTCGTGAAAAAGCAATAATTGTGCATGTGAAAAAACACGTTGTGGCAAATACAGTCCTGCCCATGTGAGCATCTGACGGGAAAAAAAGGAACATTAAAGAGATATTTATTGGCACGGATTAGAATTGGCGCCATTCTGATTAACAGCCCGACACCCCGACAAACCCAGCAACTGCGTCTTCTTTTTCGAAAGCTATTCATTGAAGGAATGCGTAGTAAAAAACGCAAAAAAGTTTTTTGCTGAAAAAAAAAATAAATAAGATCATGCTTCTATGTTTTGTCATTAACCAGCATGATACGATTTAAAATTATTCGTAAAGCATGGAATTTGATAAAGAATGACGAAGATTTCACGTAGCGATTGAAACAAACATTCTAGAGAAGTAATAAATTAGATTGAAAATAAGTGTTTTTACCTTTGAATATTGAACTATTTCGCATAGAAGGTTGCTTTAACCGTTACGGCTTAAATTCCCGCACATGTTTCTCTTTTAATCGAACACTTAAAATTCAAAACCAAAACCAGTTGAACTGAGTCCGTTTTTTAAGTGTCATTTTTCGAATGTAGACAAAATGTTTTTTTTTCAGCAGAAAGCAGAGGAGTAGAAAATGATTTCTTACTAATGAAGTTGATAATAATTTTAATGTTTTATATCGTATTAGTGCGAATAAAAAAAAAAAAATAAAGGTTTACTGGGTGAAACTCGTAGTTTTAATTTGGCGTAGTATTTTTTCATTTGTACAAAAGGTCGAACACTGCTATTAGAAGCATCTACATTTCAGCATGCAATGAAAATGTTTTTCTGCAGAAAAAGGATTTCCTTGAGGTAAATCTAATATTTTTTTATGCTTACATTATGCTGAGTGGTCTGGATGTAGTTAAAACTTAAAAAAAAAAAAGGCAGATCACCCTTCGATTAACAGTCAACTTATCCGAATGATAACTGTAGCCTGCATAAAGGAGTCGAAACACCAAGTAGCATTCTCACTGCATTTATTTTATTACGTGTGTATGTTATGAGTGCATATAATGCGTAATATTAATGTAAATTTGATATTTACATTAATATTACTGATTTTGTCTGATAACCCAAGCTTGCTCGAAGTTCAGATAGTTTATTGCCGAACGCTCTACCGAAAAAACCTTATCAATTTAACCGAACAACAAAGTTCAGTGCTTTTAAGCTTTATTAAAATACAAACACACACACACACACATGCACGCACGCACAGGCTATTATTATTTTTTTTAATTTTTTTTTTTTTTTTTTTGCCAAAAGCGACGTAAAAAATTGGAAAATTGTATTAGAACTTTGCTTGAATAAAAAATATGCATAAGAACTTCAAGCTGCATCAAGGTTTTGAAACAGCAAGACGCGTTTCCAAAAACTTAATTTTTCGACCGTAAGTCTATTTTTCGTCATTAGTCAGCCTGACAAGTTTTAAGAGGGGAATAATATATGAGAGGGGAATAATATATAAGATTAGATATTAAAGAGAAATGTTTTAATTTTTGCAAAATTTTTACAATTTGATTCTGCAGGCTTCTTGAAGAGTTATAACATAGATGGCAGCACGTGTTCATCATTTAACAGCACGGTTAAAATACAAAATAATTTGAAATAAGCTCTTTTTTAAGCGTAGCTTTTCGAATGCAATAGAAATGTGATAGGCTATTTGTTTTTTACAAAAAGAGAAAAAATTAGTTTACCCTTCAAATTGAGGTAGTATTTTTTTTTATTTGTACAAAGAGTCAAAAACTCATTAGAAGAATCTTTATTTCAATATACGATTTATTATTTTTTATGAACAAAAAACAATTCCATTGTTGTCTGAAATCTTAAACTTGTTACTTATATTTTCGCTTACATTATGCTTTAACTAGTCGACCCGTGCGGAACTCCGCACTGTGCTTCAAATCGTTTCATAAGGCATTTCGCTCTTTAAGAATTTCAAAGGACGAACATTATGAAGAAGAACCGAAAAAAAAGTAAGCGCAGAAGAAAAGGCATGTAATTTAAAGACATCAGTAACAAAACCTCGTTAAATACAACGTTGTGATAATTTGATCATAGCTCCCCTTTTAATCGTACATATTTTCAATGCAAACATAAATGTCATTAAAAGTGTGGCTGAGTGGTGACTCGTGAAAAAGCAATAATTGTGCATGTGAAAAAACAGGTTGTGGCAAATACAGTCCTGCACATGTCAGCATCTGACGGGAAAAAAAGAAACATTAAAGAGATATTTATTGGCACGTATTCGAATTGGCGCCATTCTAACTAACAGCCCGACACCCCAACAAACCTAGCAATTGCGCCTTCCTTTTCGAAAGCTATTCATTGAAGGAATGCGTAGTAAAAAACAGCAAAAAAGCTTTTTGCCAAAAAAAATAATAATAATAAGATCATGCATCTGTGTTTTGTCATTAACCAGCATGATACGATTTAAAATTATTCGCAAAGCATGGAATTTTATTAAAGAATGACGAAGATCTCACGTAGCGATTGAAACAAACATTCTAGAGAAGTAATAAATTTGATTGAAAATAAGTGTTTTTATCTTTAAATATTGAACTATTTCACATAGAAGGTTGCTTTAACCGTTACGGATTAAATGCCCTCACATGTTTCTCTTTTAATCGAACACTTAAAATTCAAAACCAAAACCAGTTGAACTGAGTCCGTTCTTAAGTGTAATTTTTCGAACGTAGACAAAATGTATTTTTTTTTCAGCAGAAAGCAGAGGAGTAGAAAATAATTTCTTGCTAATGAAGTTGATAATACTTTTAATGCTTTATATCGTATTCGCGCGAATAAAAAATTAAAGGTTTACTGAGTGAAACTCGTAGTTTTAATCGGGCGTAGTATTTTTTCATTTGTACAAAAGGTCGAACATTACTATTACAAACATCTACATTTTAGCATACAATAAAAATGTTTTTCTGCACAAAAAGGATTTCTTTAGGTAAATCTAGTACTTTTTTATGCTTACATTATGTTGAGTGGTCTGGATGTAGTCAAAGAACACAGTTCGATTAGCAACCAACTTATCCGAATGATAACTGTAGCCTGCATAAAGGAGTCGAAACACCAAGTAGCATTCCCACTGCATTTATTTATTAGGTGTGTATGTTATGAGCACATGTAATGCGTAATACTAATATAAATTTGATATTATATCAGACAGCCCAAACTTGCCCGAAGTTCAGATAGTTTATAGCCGAACGCTCTACCGAAAAAAACTTATCAATTAAACCGAACAACTAAGTCCAGTGCTGTTAAGCTTTATTAAAATATGAACACACACAAAGGCTTTTTTTTTTTTTTTTTTTTTTTTTGCCGAAAGCGACGTAAAAAATGGAAAACTGCATTAGAACTTTGCTTTAAAAAATGCATAAGAACTACTGGCAGCATCAAGGTTTTGAAACAGCAAGAGGCGATTTCGAAAACTTGAATTTTCGACCGTAAGTCTTTTTTTCGTCATTGGCCAGCCTGATAAGTTTTAAAATGAGAGGGGATTAATATATAAGATAAGATATTGAAGAAAAATGTTTTAATTTTTGAAAAATTTTACAATTTGTTATCGCAGGCTGCTTGAACCGTTATAACTTAGATGGCAGCACGTGTTCATCATTTAACAGCACTTTTAAAATACAAAATAAATTGAACTATGCTCTTTTTTAAGCGTAGCTTTTCGAATGTAGTAAAAATGTGATAAGCGTTTTGTTTTTTAGCAAAAAGAAGAAAAAATATATATTTTACCCTTCAAATTGAGGTAGTATTTTATTTATTTGTACAAAGAGTCAAAAACTCATTAGAAGAATATATATTTCAATATACGATTTATTATTTTTTTTTCTGAACAAAAAAACAATTCTATTGTAGTCTGAAATCTTAAACCTGTTAAGCTTCAAAAAAAAAAAAAAAACGCGTGCAATTTCGAAGTAATTTAGCACAAAATCACTGAATGTTTTCATATCAGCAAGGAGCATTTCCTTCTCATTTATTCTATTCCCTCATAGTTGTTGTTCATTTAATTCAGTGTTCATGTAATGCGCGATATTTCTCTAATTTTTTTGTTGCAGATTGTCCGGACGTGGGCCCGAACACGTAATCTCCTGGTTACGAAGACAACGCTCTGCCGATCAAGCTACTCAGCTCTGTCATCATAGCGCAAATTAAAGTTATAAGTTTGACCGAAAACCTTATTCTGGTTCTTTAAAACAGGTTTTTCGGCTAAAAGAAACAATTTTTAGACCTTGGGTCTATTTTTCGTCAGTAGCCAGCACCATAAGCTATAAAATTAGCCGTAAATCAAAGAAATCGATCAAGAATTGAGGGAAATTTGGCGTAGAAACCAAAAACAGGCTACAGAAATAATATATAAGGATTTTCTTACCAGAGCCAAAGCTTAAAACGAAAAAAAACGTAGAATTCAGAAGTAATTTAGCACAAAGTCACTTCAAGTTTTCATATCAGCAAGGAGCGTTTCCTTCTCATTTATTCTATTTCTTCATAGTTGTTATTCACCTAAGCAAGTGTTCATGTAATGCGCGATATTTCTCTAATTTTTTTGTTGCAGAGTGTCCGGACGTGGGCCCGAACACGCATTCTCCTGGTTACGAAGAGAACGCTCTGCCGATCAAGCTATTCAGCTCTGTCGGTCATAGCGCAAATTAAAGTTATAAGTTTAACCGAAAACCTCATTCTGGTTCTTTAAAACAGGTTTTTTGGCTGAAAAAAACAATTTTTAGACCGTGGGTCTATTTTTCGTCAGTAGCCAGCACCATAAGCTTTAAAATAAGGCGTAAATCAAAGAAATCGATCAAGAATTGAGGAAAATCTGGCGTAGAAACCAAAAACAGGCAACAGAAATAATATATAAGGATATTTTTAATAAAAATGCACAATATTCATCGTCATGAGTGTTACCAAGTATCATATTTTCACTGCCTGTCATAATTATAAATGAAATGAAAAAAATATTTTAAAAGATTTTGTTAGGAAGATATAATGTTTTTAAGTAAGATACAAATTTTAATAGAGTTATTATGCATTTCTTTTGTTTTTTTTTTAAATTGTATTTTAGAACTTGTTTACTAGGTAACACTCATGACACATAAAGTTAGACTTTGTTAAGATGTAAAAAAAAAAAACATGTTCAACTATATCAATTTGAAATGGAGAGCGATAATAAACTCTGTTGGCAATAATAAACTCTTGGGGATCAGGCAAAATACTTATAATTTCATC
Organism: Uloborus diversus; assembly: GCF_026930045.1. NCBI lineage: Eukaryota > Metazoa > Arthropoda > Arachnida > Araneae > Uloboridae > Uloborus > Uloborus diversus. The sequence goes on along the minus strand of NC_072733.1, from coordinate 89,533,796 downwards.
AAATTCTACATATGAAGTGTCATCCTCCATTAATTAAAACAACTGGCCAGTTTTACTTGTTGCTCTAAAGAAAGCAACCTTAAGCATTCCATACACAGCATCATACTCTTGACTGACTCCAACATATCTGTGCTGTGCTTTATTTGGGTAATCTCCAAAAAATTTAATCAGCACATAAGTTCCAAGTTGAAGCTTAAAATTCAAAATTCATATGGTTATGGAAGTAATTATTCAACAGTTCCATGTTCCAGTTCGTTAACAGTTTCATGAAGTATTTCGACTTTCTGCACAGTCAAACAAAACGTTGACTTTTTTCTATCTTTTATTCTATATATTTCTTCCTTTACCTTGCTCCACTTTTTCCCGGTCGTACTATTGTCCAGATCTTTAACTAATACTGGAATTGTGTAATGAATACAACTTCTACAGTAATTGAACTTTTACAATTAAAGTTGTTTTTATCACAAGCTAAATTGGATGTCAATACATGCAGGTTTGCAGTAAACAGAATCTTCAAATTGTGTATTGTGCGGCTCTGAGAAGTTGAGCTCCGACTCTGACAATGTTTACCTCTGTTTCGGAAAATAGGGTGGAGTAACTGACGCTAAGTTCAGTTGAGAAACTTTCTTAGTAGTTTTTCAAAAATATTCCAACGAAAATCCAAGCCAATAACACGTCTATTTTTCACTAAACTCGCCTAAATTAGGTAAACATAGTCAAGGTCACAGCTCAACTAGCCAGAGCTGCACTATAGTTTGAAAGCCATGATTCTATATTTTCATGTTGTACTCACCTAAAAGTGTCTCTCTTTATCATCATCAGTTTGCTTCAGAACTTTTTTGTTAATAATGTGTACGACACAGGCTCAAAAAAATCTTTTTCATTGCAAAAATTTTTATATAATACTTCTATAGTATACTGTTAAAACCTTTTTTGCACCTTTAACTTAGTTTTGGTTCCAGTTTCCTTCTTTCCTGCAGTAGCAAGTCACGAAAAAAAAAGTTAAATTCTCTTGTTATTTTTCCTTGATTACTTTAGCTTTCAACATAGTAATAAGTTTTTTACTTTTCAATCAAATGCGGAGCGAAATTAAATTGTTAAATTAACAAAAAATTCCATATAAATAATAAACCTTTTTAAAAACTTAGTTTTTATTTATTACTTTGGTTTTGGACAAATATGCTACCTAAATTCTGTAAAAGAGTTGATTTTAGATAGTTTTCTCATGAGTGTTACTTGTTTGTCATGAGTGTTACTCATAAAAAAGTAACACTCATGACAAAATTTTAGTTTGCTAAGTTTATTGTGCAGTAATAATCAAAATATAAGTAACTTTTTAGTCTTAATAAATAACCTGTTCATGTTCTCATTATACATTAAAAATAAAGTCATCTTACCCAATAATTAGTTTTAAAAAATAAGGTAACGCTCATGATTATTAATAAAAATACTCTCCTCTCTTTGCCTTGTTTTTATCTCAATATTTCTTAAATCAATGGCATAATCCAACAAAAGCACATTTACTGTGTTACACTAGCTTAAGGGAAAAATAATGAGCACCAAAAGCTTGCAGATGATAGTGTAATCTATTTTTAAGTAATTAAAACAAAATAAGGTAACACTCGTGACACACTTTTAGGACAGGCTTTAAAAATTCAATACTAATACTTTAAAATATGTTTTTTGCTTTTTAAATATGAATATATGCTACACGCTTCCATTCATGATATGAAGCATCTCTTTATTCACACGAATAATATAAACTGTTGAAAAATAAACTTAAAAATGTATAATTGGTCCTCGGACAGCAGAAAAATAAGTTTTCATGTCAATGTTTCATTTTTTTAAAGTATTAGTATGCATAAAATTGTTTCAATGTTTAACAATCATATTGAAGATAGTTCAATAAGCAAAAATAAAAACATATTTTCTACATAAATACAAATATAAAAATAATTAACAGATCTAAAACAGCCAGGACAGTGATCTGACAAATTTTTTGAAAATGACCCATAAGGACTGTTACGATTAAACCTTTACCCCTTAGAAGATAAATTCTGGCTACGGTAATACTTTGAGCGAATATATATATATATATATATATATATATATATATATATATATATATATATATATATATATATATATATATATATATATATATATATATATATATATATATATATATATATATATATATATATATATATATATATATATATATATATATATATATATATATAAGATAAGGATCGAAATCAATAGAAAAATGTTTAAATTTAGAGTAGTTTTTTTGTAATGAACTTTCTTTATCAGTGCAAGACTTTACAAACTGCCTGTATAGTTAGTTTTCAATAACACAAAAAGCAGAAAAAACGCTCAAGAAAGCCTTAGCTACACAAGCAAAAAAGAGGAGAAAACAGAAAACAATAAAGCCGAAAAAGTTCGTCAAGGAAAAATAAATAAGTTTTTCTTCCGACATTAACTCGAAGAAGAGCGATATGCGCTAACTATTGGAGAAAGTTAAATCTTTGCATGTGCGAAGAAAATCTTTTGACATGAAAAAAAAAAAGACGAATTAAAAATCAATTAAAAAAAAAAGTCTTTGATCGTTCGCGTTTTAAATGAGTGAGAAGAGTTTAAATTATCAACTTTCAAAAATTCAGCTGCCGGATGAAAAGTAAAACAAAAATATCGTACGATTGCGAAGATAGTAGAAAATTTTTGTTCTTCAACAAAATAACACTGACATACAAGTTACAATTCAATTGAAACGAATTTAAAAAAGAAATTAAAACTATATAAGGAATATATAGTCATTCTTAGCATCATTCTTTTCAAAAAAAGTGCCTAATTAATTTCAATGACGTTAGTCTACAATAGGACAAAATAAGCTCCTTTACCAAGCTTCTGCTATCTTTCAAAACATAAAGAAACACTGCCTTATCATATAAAAGTTTTGCTTTCGCCTGTCTCGTGAAATTATTTTAAGCAATCCCTGGATGTTGAAAAGATAGTCTAAAATAATATAGTTCCAGAACAATCTTAAATTTATGCTTAATGAACCTCCGCAAGCAACATCGAAATCTTAATTACAGAAATAAAAAATATAATATATCCAATTAGTTGGATTTCAAAGGCATTGTGTAGTTTGAGCTTCTAACAGACCAAACTATTAATTCGGCTCAATTTACAAAACTGAAGGTAAAACTGAGTTAAGAGAAAGTCCAGAATAAAAAATGGTAAGGAATCATGGTCTTTAATAATGCAAAATCTCAGACGTCTGGTAAATAAGCAAAAATTTGTTAGAGCTTCGATGAACTGTGGTGCCACACTTACTTTTCTCCTGATTTAATTTCATCAGAATATCATACATTTGGGAGTTGGTAAGTTGTTTTGAATGAAGAAAATTTTATTGAGGATCTAAAATCCCGCTAGGATCAGTCATTTGCTGAGCGTAGCATAAGTTACGTGAATGTAGAATCATGAAGTTATGGGAATGTAGAATCATGAAGTTATGAGAAAGATAAAGACAAAGGATACGAAATTCTGAGAGTGAATGATTAAAAAAATCCACAGTGAAACCACTCTCTACCTTTTTCATTTTGCATCTAAAAATCACTTTTGTTTTGACATAATGGTTAGATATTCGTGAATAATAAAAACATTTCCCTTTATGCTTTTCAACAATGGAAGGCTAACTAGTCTTTCATTTAGTATTTGTTTGATTTTGGTTTCAACTTTTTAGCTTAAATTATAAATGTGTTTTATTATCGAAATTTTTGTGCATAGTTTAATGAAATAAACAGTTTTTTTTTAACTCCAAGATTTTGAACTACGTTTATTCATATCACTCAGACATTACTATCTTTTGAACTTTCATCGCAAATGATAAAATTGCTAGGATAAATAGATTATTAAACTGCTCACCGCAGGCGGCTAACGTCAAAATCTGCTAGAGTGATATAACTCTAAAACAGTATTGCTATTCATAAAAAAGAAATTTTCTGTAGCTATAAAGGCAAAAAATGCAGGAAAAAGTCATGCTTTGGCATCGTTTAATTTTTTCCACGAGTAACGGTATGGGGAGAATACTTTTTGTGTTTATTAAATAAATAAAGAGTGCAGGATTTTTTACGGCAGTTTTTCAATTTCTTTTGAAATTCACTTCACGTTATTAGATATTTAATTTGTACAAGATTTTTGTTGGATAATGACCAAAATGAGCGCATAATTAACACAAAAAAAAAAAAAAAAATAAATAAATAAAGGCAAACCAACCGCTAACCCGTTGGCGGCAAATTTTTCATAAAAAAATAGAGTTTGGTTTCAGAAAATTGTTGTAACTGTGTTGCACTGTAAGCGAAGTCAGAGAGAGATTTACTTCAGGTAAGAAAATTAAAGTTGGTATAATGGAAAAGTAGGTTTGGGATGAATTTCTTGTTTACCAACTGAACTTGATCATAGAAATCTATTCCAGGACATAGACTAGTTGAATAATGAATGAAAAAAGATCAGAGTCGCAACGTTTAGAATAAAAAGCCTGTGGCATTGTTCAAAAAACCAGCAATGCAGGCACATGATAGCGTTCAACGGCAAATTCTTGGAAGTGTGAAAAAGAAACTTTCATAATGGAAAACATATCTGCTGACATTTCGCTGAAAACTCGAGTTACTTCTGCAACATTTGGACGCATCGGTTAAAATACCCACGTGAAGTTGACTTGTGATGAATGTATGGAGATCGGATATTTAAGTAAAACACCCAGTCCTTTCAACTTTTCCCCAAGAGGGAGGCAGAAGATCTGTGCTCAATACAAGTTATATAAAAATTGTGAAAGAGGAAGATGGAGGTAATTTCTTAAACATCCGTCCTCTCTCTATATTTCGTCTGTCCCAGTAGCAAAGGAAAGTGCCCATCCTTGAAACTAGCGAGTAGATTTTACCCGCTGAACTTGAATAGAAAGGTATATAATTTCAAAAAGTTGTGAAGTGACGAAAGCGAAGATGACATTTGGAATAACGATAAAAGGTCATCGGATATTTCATGCATTATATAAAATTGAAAACCGTACTTTAAGAAAGATTGATTTGTTCAGGAAGTGTGAGTAATTATTTATTGGCTTGAAAATTACAAAAATTTTATTTCAATAAAATAAATTTCCATAGATAATAAAACTCTTCTTTCTTCGTTTCACCACTGAAAATACTTTTGTTTTTCTTAAACAGCTCATAGTTAGCATTAATGAATAAATTTCATTTTATTACATTTTTTACGCACCGGAAAATTTCCGTGCATATTAGACGGATCTGTCTGTATTTAGGATAAAGAAATTGAAAGAAAAATGCGACTTATATGTGTGTAAATACTATACTCTCACACTAATAGGTTCCTTGAGATTGTTATTATCTATGATTTCAGTCATGAAATAAAGATGACAATACAGTTGAAATACCAATTAAGCGGAAGTTTCGTTACACCATAATTGATCTTCAGTTAATTCGAACTCGAATCGAACAACAGAGAATGTTACTGCTGCACTTCTCCTTAATCGCTACGTAGAGCGAGTGTCGTAATCACGCCATATTCATGGTCCAAAAAATATTAATGAACACAGAAACTTCAGCGATCAGCACATCTGAGACATGTCTTTTCAGTTGTTAACAGGGGTGCCCACAGGGGGGATTATGGCGCAAGTTGCGCCATCAAAATTTGGGGGGGGGGATTTTTTAATTTTTTTTATTTGTCTATTTAAATTTATTTATTGATTTATTTTTGATTTAAGTTATTTATTTTATTTTATTTTATTCTGTTTATATTTCATTTCATTTATTTATTTAGTTTGTATGTGTGTGTGTGTGTTTGTCATTGGCGTAGCACAGAACTTTTCTAATAAAATAATAATAACAATGATTAAAAATAAATAAATAAGCAAATAAATAAAAAAGGTTAAAATGATAAATTAATTAACATATTTTTAAAAAATAAAAAAATAAAAAAGAGAGCTAGAAAAAAGGTGGGGAGAGGGTTGAGAAAAATTGGGGAGGGGGGGATTTGCGCCATTGAACTTGGGGGGGGGGGGGATGGGCACCCCTGGTTGTTAACTTCTTGAGAATTGCGGTCTTCTTTATGATCTCTAGAATATCTTACTTAGCTTGTCATACTTACTGCTGCTACACCTCAGTCTTATAAGAATTAATCGATCCGAAGATCTGCTTGGCATTATAAAATTACTGATTAGACAACACACAGATTGAAATGTAAAAAGGTATATGTTCACGTAAGAGGTATAAATTTTACGTTCAATAGCGTATTAAAGTCTCAATTTAGAAATACGAACAGCTTACAGTGTTTTTTCAGTGGTTTTAAATAACCGCTTTATTGAGAAGAAGTCGAGTTATAAAAAATGAATTTTACGAAGGAAATACTTAGCCTTAAATACATGATTTTTTAAAAATTCTTTAAAATGAGTTCTTTGGCTTTAAGCTTCTGTTCAAATCATGAGAAAAATACTTTAAAAAATCATAACCTAATTTAGGTATGGTTTATGGTTAAACAATCACTCGGCAACATCGGGCCTTTAACTAAAAATTCAACAAATAATTTGCCATCAAATGTCACTAAATATTGATAAAAATCGTAAAATTGCCTTTATTTAAGTAGCAGTAAAACTTTATTCGTCAAAGAATTAAAATAAGGAGGCATTTTCATGCGCACTAAACTTTCTTTTTTTTTAAAAAAAAGGTCTTACCTTTGCGAATACCAAAATAAAAAAAAACAGAAATCCACATATATCTGTTTTCCAACAAATTGGTGCATTTACAAGTTTAAAATTGCTTTCATTGCAACCCAGTGAGTATTTTCTTGGTTATTGGCAACTGCAGAGTTTCAATTTGTTCCTATAGTATTTTAACAAACTGAATTGGGTATATTACCAAATGGCAACACGTAGCATTTAAGGGTTAGTTAATGCTATTTATTAAAAATATTAATGCGATGTAGTTTATACATCTGCATGTAGCATCATAACACTCTTTCGTAAAAAAAAAAATAAATAAATAAAGTTGAAAATATCAAAATGAAGCTTTTTGACATAGGAGTAAAAATACAAAATATTAGTTATCTATCTTGTTAATAATATTTTGGGCTAGTATTAAAATTGTAACACTCCCCAAAATGAGAAATGATAAAATAAAAACAATGTAACTGTTACAATTATACTTTAAGCAATAGGAATGACTGTTGACATTTAAATTGAAATAATAAAACAAAATAAAAGGGCACAATTTAACTAAGATTTTTCAAGTTCACCCCATTTGTTCTGTCATCTTAACAACTTTAATTGCTTTGGTAAAAGCTTCTTAAAACCATTAACGAAAAGCTTCTAATACTAAATATCACTGCAAGAAGATTTTAGTGGAATCTATGCATTTAAAGGGCAAACCTTTAACAGCCATTTGCTGATCCATAGCAGCCTAAGAAGAAAGAGTCCTGCTTCACTGCGTTAGAATGTGTTAACTAAATTATATCGATTGCTTAAGAATTCTTTGATTGAGGTCAATTAAATAAGGAATTCAAGGCCATTAGTTAAGCAGGTTTTTGTTAACAATTGAAGAACACACATTTGCACATCATTTAAGTAAGCAGGAATTTTTAATGTATAGTAATTTATAGATAAATAATTATTGAGATTGCACATGGATCAAGTGAAGCGTTTATTATTAAAACCTATTAATGTAGGCATGTTTTTAAGCATCCGAATCAAAGATTGAGTACCTGTACCTTAGGAGCATTTGTTTTATATTCGTTGCAAAGGAATACCAATTAATGAATTACTTTATTGTTTCGTTTTCTTTACTTGAATCTCTGGTTTTAGAATAACTTCATAGTGCTGTGCATTTTGCGCACAAATTTCGTATCTTCTTAAAACCATCTGAAGAGTCTTGTTGAAATTACTCTTACACCCTACCCGAGAACGTGTTCTTATTTTTCTCAAGGAGCTTATAGCTCATGATCGTTGCTCAGATCTCAGTTTCAAATTATTTCGGAAAAAGGACTCAGCAAGGCGATTGTTATATTTGGAGCCTTAAGCTGGCACCTGGCCCTTTCATGAAACTTTTTTTTCTTCTTTAATTAAAATATCTCTCCTCTGGTGACAATTAAATTGCATTCCAGGAGTACTTTTTTAATGATATCTTATCGCTGATATCTTTTAAAAAAGGGTTAAGAAAGAAATTTAACTGTTTGGAAAAAAAGTTTTATTTCTTCAATAACATTGATAACATTAGAGACGACTTTATTGAATTTAGAAATGAAATCGCTTTAGCTTATTAAAGACAGCAAAAAGGAATGCAAAAACTTATGACTCTAGCGTAAAGAACTTAGCACTTTGCTTATTACTTTGCAATTTCTTATTTTAAAGAAGTATTTCTGTTTAAGCTGCAGCCAATGTTTATGCACTTTTTTGCCCATTTAAAATAAAACATTTTTGATGCTTCAATATGAAATGAGATCTTGCTGTTGATGTAACTCATCTAAAGCTTTTCTTCTGATCTTTTTTGTGGAAAACATAAAATGTTACTGTTATTTTGGTAATTGAAGAATGGTGTATACAAGGTGCAATTTGTAATTTTCATTAATACTGTCATACGTTGTTTTTCATGCATATCTAGCTTCGCATTACGAAATACATATGCTTTTTAAGGATGCACGAAACTAATTTTCTGTTTAAGACAAAGTATAGTAGAGACTTGACTTACCAGAGGGATGCGTTCCGAACCCCTCGTGTACAGTAAAATTAAGCGTTGTTAAAAATTGTTTAACATACGACTTTTCGATAAACATGCACAATTGATTTAGTAGACACTTGTAAACACCTTTCAAAGTGTTATAAGCCATTTTACAGATTTCCGTTTCTCATATAAGAGATTGAATTTATAATGTTTTTAAAAAATGCTGTAATATTCAACATAAAATACTGTTGCGAAGTACAAAGCACCCATGATGTCCTGCAGGGCCGTAACCAGAAAATGATTTCGGGGAGAGATTATAAAAACTTTCATGCGGAGCTTACGAACTGTAAAGAAATTTGTGCTAATGTCCAAGTCGTCGGATTACTTATTATGAAAGCGTCTTATGCAATTAATATACATATGAAGGACATTTGACTTTCGGAACAATATTTTTTTGAAATTTTTAAATATAAACGATCATTTAAATATCAAACCGAACTTCACGGGGGAGGGGGGTTGAACCTTAAGAGCCCCTCCCCCTTGTATAAGGCCCTGATGTCCTGAAGACTTCTGTGGGTAAAAGCATTAAAATCATCAATTTTCACCCATTGGAAACGGGATTGTGCCAGCGCAGGTCACAAACGGGGGTTGGTGAGCGAAGCGAGCGCGGATAAGAGCCCTCTAGTTCCCTGTAAAACTTTGTTTACATTGTTAAACTAACATTTTTTTCCCTAAGAAAATTAATGAACAGTTTTGCCTACCTTCACGTAAAAAGTAAAATTTTTATTTTTTGCTACCATAAAAGTTTAATGCACGTAATAAAACAGTGCAACGCTAGTAATTCCTTTAAACTCAGTGGCACGTGTTTAAAAAATAAATAACGAACACTAAACATAAAAAAGATTCATGTTTTCAAAATTTCGAACAATCACAGAAATAATCATGCTGCAACGTTCTACAAAATGGTATAATTTGGGGTCTGCATAATTGAGTAGTGTAACTGAGGCTGTCCGTAAATGCTGACGCTCCTTTTCATCGTATTTGACATCCTCTTCTCTGTGTCACAAAGTGTCAGATTTCGCCTCACTCCCTCCCCTCTCCTTGACACACATTACACATAAGCATTTTGTTAAAAAAAAAAATGCGTCATGTCACACTTTGTTTTACCCCTCCCTCCCCCCGCATGCCAAACTTTCACATTCCACGAACTCATCCCTCAAAGCGTGACATCATTATGCAAGGCCCCATAAATCATTAATATCGTTACCTTACATAAAAACTCACCCGAATACATTATCCTTTTTTTTTTCAATAAAAACTCATCTTTCGATACAAACGCTCATCTTTTGGGAACAGAATCTCTTAAACGTGTGTAAATAGTGGCGTCCCAAACATAAATTTTTGTTAGGGCAGGAATTCTCAATTTGAAAAATGGAACTCCAAATTTTGCCGAATGGAAATCTTAATTTCGCCGAATGATGATAGTTTTGCCGAATGGAACTCCAAAATTGGCGAATGATGATAATTTTGCCGAATAGAACTCCAAACTTTTCCGAATGATAATAATTTTGTCGGTTCGGGATAGAAAAATTGCTGAATAAGGAAATTTTTGGGAGGCCGCAGTGACTTCCCATCCCTGTATTTAAAGCCTTCCTTAAGCTCCAAAAAATTAAATTTTCAGCCATGGGTGGGTTAAAATGCTATTGCAGGCTATCGGACCAAATGGCCAGGCGAAGTAAGAAAACTTTTATCTACTTTATCTTTCGTCTCAACGGTTTTACCTTAATTTCCTCGCCTTCTGTTTTGTTTGGTAGCCACATGTGATTGAATGAGCAAAATAATGATATAATTCCCAGATGCGTATTAGTGATTGTCCCGTGAGATCCTATCTACCTCTAGGTGGCAGCACTCCGTCTCCTAACACAAGTATCTTTCACTCCCTCTTCAGAAGATGCTTTAACGTAGAGCAGGTCGCACCGATTTTTCTGCGTTTACTTATTAGTAGATTACCACGTGCTTCTGCAATTGTTTAAGGACTGAATGGGTTTTGCGGTTCTTTTTTCACTCACTATCCTCATAATAGGTAAGAGAAGTTTTCTTTTTCTGATCAATTGTAATACCGAATGAAAGTGATAAAACTACTTTTTATTTCATGCTACCCTTTTTCTATAGTAGTATTAAGTTAAATTTGATTGAAGAGGAAGAATTTGTATTTTCTTACACGTTTTTAACACTCGTTCATATTTTTTCAGGGCAAGCACATGATTGTTTAAAATTTTGTTTCTGCTTAAGTAAAAAAGTAATAAGACAAAGTTAAAATGCACTAGTTTGCAACAAACTGAAGACACGTGTTTCAAAGCTATATAGAGCTTTTTTTTTTTAATTAAAAAATAGTGAGCTTTTAGGAAGAAAAGATATCCGATAAAAGCCATTTCTTTTCCTTCATAAGCTCACTGCTTTTGCATTGAAAAGAAGGTTTCTTGAACTTCAGAACACGTGTCTGTAATTTGGTGCAAAGTTTTGTGTTTATTGTACTATTATCTTGTACTTTTCAGCAAAAAGTTATTTATTTCTTTCTAAAAGTTAATGCTTACTTTCATTATATTTATAGTAAAAATATCTTTGTGCAGAAAAGTAAAAGAAAATATTACAACTTTAAATCGGATAAATTTGCAGAGAACTGCAGACACGTATTTCGAGGTTACAAGGAGCTTCTTTTTCATTGCAAAAACGGTGAGCTTATAGATGAAAAGACTTCCGACAGCAGCGAAGGAACCCCGTCCTTGTAACCCCGAAACAAGTGTCTGCAGTTCTCTCTAAATTTGTGCGACTTATCAATTTTTTTTCTAGTAAATCTAAGTATAAAATATTCATTGCGAAACAAAGTAAGATAATCTCTCTAATCGAATGTTTGATACTGATACTCAAACCAGAAAACTGGAAAAGTGCTACACTCATTTCGGGTAACTTTTAATCATGTGATATAATTTTTCATCACCTCATATTTTTTAGTATATTTGACTTCTAAATAAACTGTTGAAGACCCAATGCTACAGTCTGTCGACATGGATATAGTATGAATTTTTGCTTTTTATTTCACAAAAAATTGGCAACACTGTACACAATTAACTGCATAATCCGAGTTATTATGAAGTTGCTACCCTTGAATGCAGATTTGAAATTGACGAAATACGTTGTCCCTTTAATTTTATTATTCAAAGCCAATATTACAAAGTATAGAAATCTTGTGATGCTGTGAAACAAAAATTGGATGTTTTTAGACATTTAGAAATTTTATTTTCCGTTTCAAAGTCATAGTAATTTGCTTTTAAAGTAACTCATTTTACAGCACATTCATCACGTGGTTCAAAGTTACGCTAAGTTGCAAGATAATTCTGAATCAGGATTATAATATATTTTACATGGCTTTTGCAATCATCATTTCTTGAAATTGAATAATTATGCAGTAATTTAAGAGTTTTTATCATTTCTATATCAATAGATGAATGGCTTAATTTCTATCAAATAAGGGCAGGAGCCTTACACTACCGTGTGAAGGTAAAGAACAGTATCTGCAGAAGTGAGGTTTTAGGATTTTTGAAGAAACGCGTTTCGTATTCTATACTAACAATAGCGATATTTTGAAAATTGACGTTTTTTTCGTGCTTTATTTTCAACGAAGACCAAATAAGCATGTTTATACAATAAAGCTAAGGTACAATGCAAAAAAAAGAAAAAAGTGCAAAACAATGAATAAGGGAAAAAAATTGCAGATACCGTTTACATTCCCACGACAGTGTAATCCCCACAGCTTGTTTTTAAGCGTTAAAAGTCTGAACTTCGCCTAAAATGTTAAAATTTTCATAAAATTGAAAAGAAGTGCAGGAGCTCAGCTCCCGTGAGCTCCTACTCAAATTAAGCCTTGAATAGATGTAATAACATTATTAATATATCAGTGGGGCATTTGAAAATGAAGTAATTGTGGATCAAAGTTATTCTCTGCGTGACTGAGACTCGATTTGCCATGAAATGTACGGACATACTAGCACTCATCCGTACTCGCACAGCCTTGCCTGTTGTAGAAAATTAAAAGATCACTTAATGGCACTTACTTTTCTGCTTCAAATTTGGCGAATTATCATTAAATTCTCGTCAAATGCTAACCAATTTATGATGTCACTTTGTTTCATTACTTCTGTGATTATGCTACCACGGTTAGCTTTTTTAACTTTAAGATTTGTAAATTTCAAAAACGTTTTAGTAATTAGGTAAGGTAATATTTGATATTGGGGAGTGTGGGGCACAATGCGACGAAAAATGTAAGATTCAAGAAATTTGGAAACTTTGATTCTATAAGAAAATTTTTAAGGTATATTTGTAATGCAGCTAAAGATACAAACTTTTGAGACACAAAACATTTCATTACTAGTTAAACTTTGAGATAATATTAAAAAGAGGAAGCGTAAAATTTTGTCTTACTGTGTCCCTTGCATGGGGCATAGTAAGACGGCATACAAGACACAGAGAGACAGAGACAGCATGTAGAGTTTAGTGAAACATAATATGTTCAACGTTAAAAATCAAAATTAAATCATAATGAAAAAAAGATTCTAGTTTCATCGTACATCTACATAAAAATTTAATTTTCAAGACCACAAAAAAGATTGATTTCTCTTTGTATCATCTTTTTTCGTAAGAGCTGTTATCAACAATTTGATATTTTTTTATCTAGAACGGATGCAACATCTGGTACAGATGGTCAAATAAAAACAATCAAAATGGTTTTACTTTTGCTCAAAAAACTAATGTAAAAGTCATTATTAGCCACCATTACAACATTTCTAAAATATAAACGATTCTGTTTGATGGCAAATTCTATCAGTGCTTCTAACTTCAAGTGTTCCTCTTTAAACCCAGAAGGTAGATTTTCGCATATGTCAATACGGTCTGATAAAACATTAGATCCCCCAGTTAATTTTTTCTACCTCATCAATTGTGTCAAATAAGTCTACAATTTGTTCTAAATTTTTGACGTTTGAGGCAGTGAGAAGCAAAGGGATGTAAATGGCAAAATTAAAAATTTGGAGATAACCAGTACAAATGGTATGGGAACCTCTCCTCTGTCTTGGGACAAGAGATAGTACTAGTAGTCCTGGTAGGTGCTGCGGTACTGCGTGATTTAGAAAAAAAATCAATGAAAGCCTACCTAGGATGTAATCTTTAAACGCGTTTTACTCAAAACTTTGAAAAACCCACTTACATCCCTTTGCTTCTCACTGCCTCATTTTTTATTTTTTTTATTTCTCTAGTTTTTGAGTTTTTTCTTTTAAAATTCGTTCTCCCGGTCTATCACTTGCAATGACACTTATACTCTTGCTACGCTCTTTCTTTATTATTTAACCTTTTCTCTCTTCGGTTTTTGGATATCCTCTGAAAGTCTAAGAACCTAAGAAAACACTCACTGCTACATTAGATCAAGAGGGCTTTTTTGTATCGGTTATATCTATAATTTACAGATTATTATAAGCTATACTTTATCTGAAATGTCACTCGGAATCAGAAAGTAAGAAATGAACAAATGAATTTCTCATGGAATCGTCAGAAAATGTCCCCATCTTCGCCTTAAGTGGTTTAATTTGCATTTTTAATGGGGTAAAAATACCTGTAAAGTAGGGGTGCGACATCGATGTCGATGTTTTGGAAAAATCGATGTTTTTGTTAAAACATCGATGTTTTTAACATCGATGTTTTACTTTCGATGTTTTTGGACCATCGATGTTTTGGTTTCGATGTTTTTTCGATGCCGATGTTTTTGCATTTTAATTGAAAATTATCATAAAATTTGCTCCAATTTTCTCGCTAGGTAATTAAGTTTACTTATGGAGTTGGTCGAAAAGAAAAAAACATTTTTTGCATCCGTTTTATAAGCACAATTTTTCTGTATAGAGGATGATTTTTGGGAAGATAACTACAAGATAGTAGAAGATTAACTAGAGAGTGAAGAAGAGATCAAAGCTATTGGAAGAACCTGACACTGGTAGTCTGGTGCCAGAACTTGCAGTCTATTTCAAGGCTCCAGTTCTTAAACTAAAGGAAAATCTTATACGTATTTGATAGTGATGGCAACTTCTGTTCCATCGGAAAGAGATGTTTCTCTTCTGGTGGGATAGTCTGCGAAAAGAGAAATGCCCTTCTGGGGGACAAAGTAAAGAAACTTCTTTTTCTTCAAACTGTCAACACCAGTATTCGGGATTACTTATCAATTTCTCCCAACAAGTCGTCCTTCTATTACTTGCAAGTTGTGTTTAATTATTAACTAACAGTACAACACATATTCTTACTCTTAAAAATAATTGTTAGAGTTAATTTTGTATTTTTAAAATAATTAGCACAACCTTTTCTCATCATTCAACTGACGGTAAGTGTTATGATGCATTTTTTCTTAGATTCTTTTTTGATATAAATTTATTTTTAGTTTAATTCAGTTCAAAAATATTTCCTTGTTACTATAACTAGTTTGTATTAACCGGTGCTTGTCTTATTATCAATTTTTGTCTTACTATAATATCAAGATGTTGCGAAATTATTCTTATTAAATTATACTCATGATTTGAGGTTCAGTATTTTCAATATATTCGTAGGGTAAGTCTTCTTTTGTATTGCTTAAATTAGCGCAGTATATTCAAAAATGTATGTTATACATTGATAAAAAGATCCATGTTTTAAAACATCGATGTTTCTTGGTCAATGTATCAATACCATCGATGTTTTAATTTCTAACATCGATGTTTTGCCATTTATGTCGCACCTCTACTGTAAAGTAAATAATAAATATCAAGTTGAAATCTCTTAATCATAAAATAAATAAATTTAAAAAAAAGCCCGTGATGGGGCTGCCGACAGAAGTGAAAACTCAAAACTACAAAGAGGGTCTGATTACTGCACAGGCCAACTTGGCCTAGGCCTGGGGCCTCATTTTCCTAAGAGCACCTTTAAAAAAAAATATGCATAGCATTAAAGACTCACGTATTTTCAAAAAAATAATAAAATATTAATGATTTATGAATCAAAAGACTACCATTGATACCTTATTAGTATTTCTCTTATTTAGTTGGTTTTATATGAGTGAAAAAGCTTCATTTCTTAGGAGTTTCATGCAAATTTAGGAATGTTTTTATTTATTTATTTTTTCACAAGTAAAATGACTAATGAAGTTATAGAGACTCTGAAAAAGGAATTGGTTGTTAAATGGCCTTTTTTTCTTTTTTAATATCTGCCTTCGAGGGGGGGGGGCAATATGCTCTTCTGCATTTAGTTGGGCTATACAAGTATTAAGTTGTGAAATGGGTATAAAAACATAAAAGGCGGTGCTAGGAGTGTGGAAACAGTGCAAACAGCACTCGCCTCAAGGGCCTAGCACCAACACTGCGAACTACGAAAAATTTAAACATTATTTTGCGTTGAGTAAAAAGTGCTAGAACAGAGAGGGGGCCTCTAAATTATTGTGGGCGTTGGGCCTCACTTTTAGCTAGTCGTACCCTGATTACAAAATAAATTTGGTGCGTTTGTGCGCATGCGTGTTTAATTTTCATTCAAAATTTTAGTTTCAAAAGATAAAATTTTATAATTTGTAAATTCAAAATATCAGTTACAGTCCAGTTTTACGTTTATCAGCAATCCGAGCATCAATTATATACATTTTGGTAAGGTCTATTTCAGTTCGTTTATGATGTAAATATTGGTGCAAATAAAGGAAATATTTGAAAATAAATTCTTAGTTGGTATTATTCAGTTTTCCATGCCATAAAAATAATAAACAATACACATACTGAACTTTACACGTAATCAATTTACTGTATTACCCCTCTTTAGCCGACATGCCATGCGATTGACCAGCATGCAAGATAATTAGAATTTTGAGGCATGCCAGATAATTTAGGGTTAATTTCGAAAAAAAAAAGGTAAAACAAAAGTGAGCTTATGGTTGAAAAGACATTTGGCCAAAGCCGAATGCCGATTTGTTTGCCCTCTTTTTATACATTTATCTGTACAACTATTTAATCTATTTTAAGTTTGATTTGAATTATATGCAGCTGTATTCAACTGGTTTTGCATGGTGATATGAAAACGTTTTGGTGACGTGTTATTTAAAATTTAATTGTTTTTAAATTTTTTAAACATCGATTTTAAGTTTAATTATATTTAAAGTATAAATTAATCAATTACGAAAGTTTCTAAAGCCTGTTTAAAGAATAAAAACATCCGATTTAAATAATAAAATGTAATTTATATCAAAAAATTCCAAATTTTTTTTTAATGTTTTCAAAAAAAAAATCATGATATTTTTACATCCCGATCATTATTATTATATTCCAAAACTGATACTATAGGCTTATGGTAACTAAAATGGGAAATAAACAATTTTGAATAAATAAATTTCGAATCTATTTAAATATCTTATAAAGCCTGCATCAATTGTTTTATGTCTCGATGTGCTAAGATAGCGATTATTGGACATCGTTAAATTAAATTATCTGTTTAAAAATTCAATTAATGGTGTTTTTAATATAAAATTTTTTTTTAAATTAATTTGTAAGATAAAAGAAACAAAAAAGTAAAATTTCGCTGCTTAACAGAAAACTACAGACGCCTTACAAAATTTTGTTAAAGGAGAAGTTCCGAAATTTAACATTTAAGAAAGAACGTTGCAATTAGGGATTGCAATACCGGACCAAAAACTCAATACCGGTATTCGGTATTTTTAAAACGTGATACCGGCATTTGAAATTTCTTAAAAAATGCTTGCTTTGTTGTCACATTTCATAATTTTGTACAAAAATTGTATCATGAAAACGTATTTTGAACAAATGGTGGAACAAATGATGGAACATCAAGTAATATGATGGGAACAAATGTCATAATACAAAATCAATAGTAGTAAGTACATAATGCATCTATTGAATTGTCTCTAAGCCTGGAACAAATTTAGTGCTCAACTTTCCTACAGTAGAAAATACTCTTTCTGAATTCACGCAGATCGGTGGTACTGTTAACAATGCATCTACATCTCCTCTAATTGTCTATAAGTCCTTCATCTCCAAATAATTCGGTCTCTTGCGTGTTATTTTTGGAATAATCTTTTTATACGATTACTTCTTTTTAAAGACGATACTTTTCTAATATTAACATCATTTTCTTTCGAGCAGAAGAGGTTTATGTTCGATTTTTATTATTAGCCCTTTGGTTTGAAATTTACGATCAACTTTATAAAATTTGATCTTGTTAGTTTCTCTTATTCGTTTTCACGTTCTTTTCAAAATTCTTTACAATTATATTTATGCAAATATCTGAAAATATGTTTCAAATGATTATGCAAATTTCCAAGGCACTATATAATTTCTAAATATTATCTTGCCAAGTACAAAGCGAGCCATGACAACAAACCAATACCGCTGTCAGCAAATTACTATTTGTTTAACTAATAAAAAAAAGTTTTGAGCCGAAATTCAGTACAGTTGAGACAAGTATTCATAGAAAAGATCATAAAGTATTACTGCAGTTGATGGTTAGAATAAAATATTCATAGAA
This sequence comes from Uloborus diversus, assembly GCF_026930045.1. Lineage (NCBI taxonomy): Eukaryota > Metazoa > Arthropoda > Arachnida > Araneae > Uloboridae > Uloborus > Uloborus diversus. The sequence goes on along the minus strand of NC_072733.1, from coordinate 89,515,476 downwards.
CAAATACATTCGAAATAACACTCGAAATTAACTTTCACAAAAGGTAAAATGAGTGAACAGGGAAATAGAAAAAATAAAATATGGTGCACAGAAATGCGATTCATCCCACCATTTAGTAATAAAAACATCATTTTGCAATTTTTCCACTACTTTTGTTTAATGATATTCTATTAGTTCCTGCTTTTGAAGTTAATTTTTTACATCAGTATATTGATTATGGCTCTGTATCATGGAAAAAGAAATGTACATTTAGAATTTAAGTAGATATTTAATAAGTTAAATTGAAAATTTGAAACTTTTTATTATTTTTGGCTAATACCTAAAATACTGGTATTTTACCTCAGCAAATACCGGTATTACGAAATTGCGAAATTGCTCGAAATACCGGTATTCGGTATACCGGTATTGCAATCACTAGTTGCAATAGCACTTATTGTACAAAAATTTAAGAAGTTAAATTCCGTTGCGAAAATAAATTCAATTTATCTCTAATTTTTGATTTTATTCTCGAGTTTAATCATTCAAAACCGCTTGCCTTGCATAACGCCCAATCCAAAAAAAAAGTGGACATGAGGATGAAAATTCAAATTTCATTCAATATGGTTGAAATTTTGCATACGCACTGTTAAAAGTATACTATTTCATATTTTATTGAAAAAAAAATTTCATTTATGTCATTAACATTCTTATTTTAATTACTAAAGTGGAACTATATCAGTACGAACTAGACTGCACCAAAACTGCTTATGTTGCATGGTCTATTACAGCTGAACAAATAATTCTAGAAATCTATAAAGTTTCACACATAATCTGACATTCATTAGCAACAGTTTTTTCCTGAAAAGAAATGTCTACTAATCTTCACTACAAAAGGTAAGCATATTTAATTATTCTTAATTATTGTGTCACACCCGCAACGAAAAAATGCATTTATATTTCCACAGAAAAATTTATTTGCCTAAACGTTTTGAAACTTTGTATTCTAAAATAGTTTACTAAAGTACTTTGAATAACAAACAGAAAAAAAATTAATTAATGTTTTAATTGGAGTTATTAAGCTTTGCGGGTGTGACGTGTTCCTGTTGCGGGTGTGACATTTAGTTAAAGTCACACCCGCAACATCTTTTTAAATTAAACACAAATGTAATTCTGGAATGCATGTAGATGACAGCACTAATGTTTTAACCTTTGGCCTAACCTTTGGCCTTTCACTTATTTGTCTAGACCCCCAGTTAATTCAAAATTAGTATCTTTAGAGCATGTGCAGTTGATTTATTTAGTTTGGTATTCTATATTATTGGTTCTCCTAAGAAACATTTTTGTATTTCTTGATTTATAATTAAGGCAACTATTCAATAAGGTAAGATTTGTTGTTTTTTTTTAAAATAAAACTTTAAAAAACCAAAACAATATTTTATCTTTTTTAATATGTATAAAAATGTATAATTTTGCTTTCAGCATTTGACTTTTTCCCCCTTTACTTTTTAAAACAAATAATGTAATATTAGGGACAAATTATTTTTTACTTCAAATTCAAAATAAATATAAAGAAATAATAAAAATAGTAATGAAACTTTTATTAAAATATTTATTAAAAAAAACTTTGTATAAAATTCTGTCAGTTAAAATTTTAAATGAATCAAAACTGAATGTTTTTAATTTCATTTGGGGTTAAAAAATTCAAAGAACTTCAAAAAAAAAAAAAAAACAACAACATGTTCAACAATGTATTCTGGGACTTGTAGTGCTACATTTATTCACTTTACACTTTTTTTTTTTTTTGCAGAAGAATGAACAGCACTGAAAGATTCCGAAATCATCGTAAAAAGATGAAAGAAAACTCGGCTAAATACTCGGAATATTTTCTAAAAGAAAGGGAAAGAAACAAAGCAAGAATAGAAATTACGAAGAAACTACTTTAAAAAATTACATCTGTGGCCATGAAAAAAAAAAGAAAATGTAGAGGCAAAACCAGAATGAGAGGCAGAGAAAGTGTAGAGAGAGAAAGAAATCTTTGACAAAAGGGGCCACACCATCTCCAGCTGTAGAAACGAAGTCGATGGCAATTTTTTGAAGAGCTCAAACCTTTGGTAATGCAATCCATAGACAGGTACAATCTTCTGTTAATGTCATACAACCATAAAGACTACAACATTAAAATTGCATGGTCATACTTTGCAAGGACTCATAGATACGGAGCTGTGGATGGTGTTGGTGCGGTAACAAAAAAAAAAAAAAAAAAATGGTGTCACTTGCCGTTCTACAGCGTAGAGCAACAGTCAATTCTGCATCGGATTTTGCCATTTGAGCAGAAAAGGCTCTTAAAAAATCAGAGTACTTTATTCTGCGGAGAGCGATATCACAAAAGATGTTGCAAAAATGCTTCACGCACGCTGCTGCCTTGTACAAAGCTATACCAAACTTACAATCGGTACACCATGTTGTACCGATCGATACGGGTACAATTCAAGTGGCAGGCACTAACTGCAAAGTGCACTGAAGACAAATTCATTGCTGTCTCAGTCGGAAACGCTCTCCCTTGGTAATATAAATGCTATTGGAGATTTTGTAGAATTAGTTTTGTTTTCTACCTCAAAAAAAAAAAAAAAAAAAAAAAAAAAAAAAAAAAAAAAAAAAAAAGGTCAAATCAAGCAAATAGATGGAGAAGACATACAAGTAGAATACTTGGAAAAAAAAACCCCTTCAGAACATGTATACATCTGGCCCAATCAGTCCGACATATCATGGGAGAAACAGAACATTGTAATAAGAAAACTAACACCCCCTGAAATCATCAATTCTAGATTGGAAATGAGATTTATGTAAAAAAAAATTTCCTTAGTTATTTGCAATTTCTCTTATTTATTACTGTGCTAATCATAAAATGTCTGATTGATAACTATTTGTGTATGTTGTTATTTTATTGGCCACACAAGTCACACCCGCAACGGCAACTTTGAATATTTTTTACAGTGAAACTAATTGAGTGAGTATCTAAATTTTTGTATAGAATAATTAGTTAAGTATTACTGTCTAACATAAAAAAAACCCAGTTCGATCAGTTGATATAATTCACAGAGTTTTTAATGTTTTGATCGCAAGGTGAAAATGCATGTCCTTTTTATTTCACACCCGCAACGGGTAGAAATTAATTTTTTAAAAAATAAATAAAATATCAATCAACTTGCAAATTGGCATCAATGTACCTGCAAGTAATCTTTATTGAAAAATATAAAAATTGAAACCTATACTCTAAAATATTTTTGCTGATGACTAATTTAGTTAGTGTAAATGTCACACCCGCAACTTTGGATTGGGCGATAAGGTGAGCCTCTGATTCTAGTCTTCTAAAAACAACTCTTTACATTTGAGCAGAATAGCAACGAAACAAATGTCGGGAAAAAATGATTTTCCCTCGCTTAAAATGCTTGTAACTTTTTTCCTCGTCAATTAATTACCTCTGTTATTTTTACAGCTGGTAGAAAACGTTCTAAAAATTCATTTTTCCGCTCTATCCAATGAAATCGAAACAATGCGTTAATTATTTTCTGTAGAAAAAGCCATTTTTTGGGCCCTAAACTTAAATTTCGATTAAGCGTGCTGATGTGTGCATCACATGACTTCCTTTTACACCAATTTAATGCTATTTTCCCACTATTGGCAATTTCGATGTGATTCCATAGTTAACTCTAAATATCACCAACAATGGCCCAAATAGAAACCAGATTTTTTTAAAAAAAATATCGCCAAGTTTGTCGCCAAGTTGGCGATAAAACTTGGCGACCCAAAGACTAGTGATATATCCCAAGTGTCCGCCAAATTATAACACCACTTGAGTTTGCATCGAAATTAACAATGATTCCCCCCCCCAAAAAAAGGTGCAAAAGACCCCTTTAGAAACACCCGGATGCAACCAAAAAGGGAGGTGCACAACTAGACCCCTCTAGGAGTCTACGTACTAAATTTCAACTTTCTAGGACATACCTTTCTTGAGTTATGCAACATACATACGCACATACATACATGCATACATACAGACGTCACGAGAAAACTCGTTGTAATTAACTCGGGAATCGTCAAAATGGATGGTTGGGGCTCTGTACGTTCTTAGGTATATATGCAAGTGTGGTCAGATCGAAAAAAAAAACTCAACATTCATTCGGGGGTGAGTAAAATGGAAATTAAGGTTGCTTTTCCAGGAAAATTTTTTCGCGAATACAATACTTCCTTTTTTTGTAAAAGAAAGTAAAAAGAACTAAGATAAGCACACCAGTAGTGACCAGTGCTTCAATAGTGGTACCTTCAAGGTTTATATTTGAAAAAAATAAGATTCCAGGTCTCCCAATGGATTCAAAAGTTCATCAAACGTGCAGGAAGTATTACCTCATGCACGATTGAATCCGTTTGGAAACCTAGAATCCTATTTTTTCAAATGGAAACCTTGAAGTGACCACTACTGAAGCACTATTAAGCACTGGCCACTACTGATGTTTACCTTATTCTTCGAATTTTTTTCTAGCTGGTTTTTAAATTGTCCCAGCACTAACCTAGACAAACTAAAAAATTCAACAAAATCGGTTCGGAAGTATCCGAGTTTACCCCAAATATTAAAATATGGAATTTGTGTTTTATTAACATAAAGATGAAAACTTATTTGTAAAATCATTGCAATAACGGTAAGTAATATAAAATGCTTATTGTATTCTTTCTTAAAACAAGAAGAAAAACAAACATTTTACACACTTTATTTGTTTAATTTAATAAACTAATTCCCTTCTAAATGCATAATTAGAAATTATTTTCCAATAGATTTTATAAGGTGAGTCTTGTGTTTTTGTTGCTTTTAGTTTATGCGTAAAACTATACAAACATGTAAGATACGGATTTTTTCTATTATAAAAACTTTTCACCAGAAAAAAAAATCATTTAACTATACCTGAGTTTTTTTAACTTCATGGGAGTGTTCAAATCTGTTTTTCTTTTATCAACTCTTTAGTTACTAACTGTCAGAGTCATTTTTCTCTCTTCAATCTCTACATCCAATTTTTTTGCCCACTTTATGCTACATTGGTTGAAGAACTGAATTCGTTAATGTCTCCGGGCATTCTTGTCAAATTGCTGCAATTACCTTTACTTTTTGAGTGATTTCCTTCCTGCTGATGCAGTTTATATGGATACAATTAATATTCCTCTATTCTTCAATCAATAGCGAGATGCCAAAAGAAGATTGCTTTTAAATTTTGAAAGCGTTTTGTAATGGAGTTGTATAAGTTCATAATATCTGCACCTGAGAGCCAGACTGACGTAAGTCCAAATATCGCGATTTTCCGTTTATTAGAGCATTGTATGTAGAAGCCTATTCTGCGTCGAGTCATGTGAACGTAACTCTTTAAAAAAAAATCATTTTCAGTTTTCTACCAGGGTTAAAACAGCGCCTGTCCCATCCTTTGCATGCGCCAGAAAAAAGTTTTCCCTCTCTTCTGTAAAATTACCACAAGATGACTTACGTCCTTCTGGCTCTGAGGTACAGATATAAACAAATTCAAAGAAGTATTTTACCTTCCTACGAATAATCCATGTAATTTGCGTCCTTTCATAGAATTCAGGGGGTTAAATACAAAAATGTTCAGTGTTTAATATAAAAATGCAAAGCAAAACAATCTCGTGGAGAAAAATAATATTAATAATTGGTTGTTCAGAATTCTTGTGTAATGTATCTTCAATTAAACTTAGTTTTGCTTTTCAAGAACTAGATCTGATGTGAATTTTTATTTGAATTCATCCTTGGTTGCCCTTTTCTAAACAGTGCTGGTAAAAAAAAAAATGCATCACCCTCGCATTTTCACAACAATGGGATTATGTGAGAAGTTTTGATCGCCCGATTAACGATAAATGTATGTGAAATTCTGCAACACTTATGAAATAAACATTTAACAGCAGGAATCCGATAACTGCTTACGTAGATCGGAGTTGTTTCTTGGCCAAGGCAAACTGCTGACCCCATGCTCATTTTTCCATTTCTGAACCTGCGTGTGAGTTTATAGAAAAAAAAAAATTACTTAATCCCATGTCAATTTAAGTCTAATGGCAGGATAAATGTTTTTAAATTGTTACTGGAAAATGACGTTTGGAACAGAAGTGAAGTGATCCCGGATAGTAGGAAGCAATTTCTTCTCCAAAATGCCAATATACATCTGAGCGTTTACTGTTCCTTGCACAAAGTGAAGCCCATCAACTCCTTGATCAGAAGTGCATCCCCAAATCATCTAGGATATGGGATGCTTGGCTGTGTGTTGAATGCAGCTGGGATGATATTCCTCTCCTTTGCGGAGCAGGTGATGCAATTTTTTTTATCACCACTGTAATTACACGTTCCTGCCAACGGGTAACTCTAAAATGAAAATAAACGCAAGTTTGACGGATGAGAGTCAGCGAGGAAGAATAATTAACTTTACACTATCATAATTTCTTCATAATAAAAGTAGTAGTAAAATCCAACTCGGTAATGATCAAGGTTGGTTGTCCTGTTTGGTATCAATACACCACGTGGTCCACCAAGTCCACGTGGTTGACGTTCTGTTCTCCCACGAATTTCTGGTTGTGTATTGAGCTTTTTGCACTGATAAAGAGGCTCCATTGTAACCTTGAAATAGCTATATGCTATATTTTTGTGTTAATTTGCACTTTATTTAATTGTTGTTTCAATTTAATAAAATTGCAGCACAAAGTTTATTTGATCTTTTTTTCAGTTAATGATCAAGTGTTTTTATTATTTTTATTTTTATGTTTTTATGTATAATATCTGAATTATCATTGTTATGGCACTGTTTATAATTTTATCTTATTTTATGAAACTATTAACCAACTCAACAATAAAAACACGATTTCCTTGTGGGGATTATCAAATAAAAATTTGAAGGAAAACAATTTGATCTGAATGTAATTTTGAAAAAAAAAAAAAAAAAAAAAGATGTTTATGATCTAAGCTAGGATTATTGCGTTCAATCTGCCAGCAGAGACTATCACACCCCGGGCGAAACTGAAATCGGCGCCTTCAACACAATTTTGGAGGAACTGACTTAATTTTTAAAACTTTAATGTGTTTTCCACGTTTTTAACGCTACAATGCTGATAACTTTTCTATTATCATATAAAAAACTTTTACTTTTCTGTTTAACATTTTTATAGCTTTTATATTTTGAACCGAAATATTATTCAGAATATTGTGAAAAAAATTTCTGATTGAATGTTTATTTAAGAATATCGATAATAAGACTTAGTCCCTTATTAAATTAATCCCTTTTCTTTTGATGAATTTGGCAATAAAATTTTTTGCATTTTGTTCGAGACTATACTCTGAGAGTTACTAGGTATGAATGACTGGGTATGAATGACTTGACTATATAACTATTTGTCAACAAATGAAATCACGTTTTCATTTTCCCCTGCGTGTTTTTTTACACCAGAGACTAGGTGGTAAATAGAAACAGTGGTTTTGTTTCCCACGTAAGGTTGATAATTGCAAAATACATAATTACAGTATACTTTTATTACAAAATATTGTATTAAAATAATTGCAGAATATTGTTATTGTACTTCAAAATATTGTATTACATAAAACTGCATTTGTTACAAAATAATAAATACAGCTTAGAAGGTTAAAAAATTTTACGCCAATAATACTCAATCTGCTGCCCGTAGGTCGCATGCGAACCACTGAGACTTCTAAACTTTACTAGAAATCATTTAGAAAAAATGTCTACAAAAAACTAAACTTTGCTCCTAATTTATGTGAAATGCACTCACAAGTGTAGTTTACACCAAAATGTATTCTTCTGAAAAATTTGGAAGACAAGAAACTTGGTTGATTCTATTTACCTAAAAGTACAGCATGTAGGGGTTGAATGGAAAAACCTAAATTGCACATCAAAAATGTCACGGAAGGTGAAATTCGTAACTAGTGTTTTTAGTAACTTTTCTCGGGACGAAGAAAACTAGTTGAATCCAGTTACTTCACATTTGAGGCAATGAGAAGCAAAGCGATGTAAGTGGACATTTTCAAGTTTTGAGTAAAACGCGTTTAAAGTCGCGGTACTCGGTAGGCTTTCATTGAATTTTTTTTCTAAATTGTGCTATGTAATAGAACCTACCAGGACGACTACTACTTTATCTGGCCCTAAGACATAGGAGATGTTCAATTGTTCACCCATCATTTTTACTTGTTATGTCCAAATTTTTAATTTTGCCACTTACATCCCTTTGCTTCTTACTGCATCATTTGTTGACCTGCTAAAGAGGAAAACGCAAGATCACTAAGTTTTAAAGAACAACTTTTTTCACATGGACATCTTCAAACAATAATGATGCTTATGCAATTGTTTGGGAACACGCTGAACCCTCAGAATGTATTCTTTATGTTGCCTTGTTCTCACTCACCGATTGTTTAGTTTCAAAAACCACTAGAAATAGTAATAGAGTTTTTTTTTCGGTCATCAAATGTTTCCTTTTACCCCAACTGACCCCAGTTGTGAAATCATTATGGCAATAAGATGCCATTTTTAATGTAAATTTGTTTCTACACTCAGAACAATACTTAATTTTCACCTCCAATTAAAATCTGCAATTGTTATTTCAAGTTAATAGAGTTCGTTTCCGTTTACCCAATATTTACTTTTACCCCAAATGATCCTAATGGGAAATCATAACGGTAATGGGTGGTTACTTTTAATGCAAGTTTGTTTTTACACTAAGAATAAAACGTAAATTTTATTCTCTAGTGTAAATCAGCAATTTTTATTTCAATGTTTTGTTTTCAATTCTGTGGTTCACGTTCATTCTATTTATTCTTCTCTGAGAATTTCAAGCTTAAGATTCATTTACAGTATAAAGTTAAAACATTTGTAGGGTGTAGGGTATACACACACAGATAATTTTCACTTTACTTCCTTCCTTTATTTATTTTGGGGGAAAAAAAGGTTAAAAAACTGAAACCCGACTACGGCAAAAAGCACTAAAATGTAAAAAACAAGGAAGGTGCTGTTTGATCTCATCGTCATATTAAGAAAAACCAGTAATTTGATAGGTTAGATATTCCTATTTATTTAGTTCTATTGAAATCTTCTGTCACTTTCACATTAATAACATTATAATTCAATTCAAATGCCGCGTTCGTGCGTTCTCAACTAGTTTTTCTTATCAACGCACGACAACGGCGTTTGAATTGAATTATTATGTTATTAATTATACTCCAGAAAACGTAACTTTTGAACGCAAATATTTTTCAAATTCGAAACGTTTTCTTTTTTTTTTTTTTTTTCATTCTTACATGAAAGTATTATCTACTAGAAGAAAACATAAACAATGACCCAGCTAAGTTCTAATTATTTTACTCAAAAATTAAAATATAATAAAAAAATGCCTTGTTTACGGAAATAAAATAAAAAGATTGAGGCCAATATCAAAGTAGTAATTTTGTTAATTGTGCAAAAAATGAGTTATTTTAATGGTTAGTGGGAATCTAATATTAAGCTCTCTTAATTAAAGTACGGCTTAATTTTTAGTTATCCTTTTAGTTTAAATGTGTGTTAAAAAATAGTATTTAGAGTATATTTGCGAATATACTGGCAATTTATAACTTTAGTAGAATGTCTAATATTGATGTATTTTCCCTCCATCATTTGTTTACACCTAAGAAATAACGACATTGATAAGATCTGTCACGGAAGTGAGATTCACGGAGGTGAGGAATTTTCCATTAATATAGGCCTAACGGATACAATTTTCAGGGAAAGATTTTTTTTTTTCTTCGTTGCTACAATCTGCACATGTTGAACATATGAAAACATGTTCACTTCTTTTTTTACATTAATTTACATCTTTGAAATTCAAGTTAACGGAGGAGAGAGTTCACAATAACCACACTTAATTTTTCAAACAAAATATATCTTCTTGTTTTTCGACAAATCTCACAACTTCTTTATGGCTGAAAATAAACAAGGGGTCTCCCTTGTATCATGGAAAATAAAATGTGATATCATTACTGCCACGTGATAACGAGAAATGGCGTTTTGTGTTTAGGTAACGGAGTTGAGAATTTATTGTGTGACTTATCCTACTAAAACGAACTAAAACATAATACTAAACAATTAAATATACTTAAACAATTTGTATTAGAGACACTTGGTGAAAGGAAAAATAAATAAATAAGTATATACTTTTAATTAAACAAATTACTAAGCAACATAAACAGTCACACCAGGTGTGTGACATGCCACGAAGGTGAGAATTCACATGTTGTGAACTAAAAATATATTAAAATAAAAAATTTTATTAAAACATTGTTGGCAGGTTTAAATAGATATATTTTTGATGAAATTAAAAAGTATTCTTAAATGAATTGTTCCTTAAAAGTTTTACAGTAAAAGGAGTGTGACAGAAAAGTTACACTTTCTGAAGAATGACCCATATATAATAGCCAATGATCGAGTAACGCTCCTGACTCCCTGACTACATGATAATTTGATTATATGTTTTGTTAATGTTTAACATGCACGGAAAGACTTTACTGCGACAAAGCTGAACTGGATCCGGCAACTTAACTGTTTTACTAGTAAGACTGTGTCATTTCAGGGTAATAAAGAAACGAAAAAGTAGTCAACAATGAACGCTATCTACTGTAGTTTAGGGTCAATCCACTGGAGTTAGGGTTAAAATTTCAACCATCAAAATATCGCCAATCAGACAATTGCTTCGTTCAAATGTAGAAGCAAGTTTCACCTGTCATACCTTGACGGGCGATTTTCTAATATATGAAGAAAAATTATTCCATGTCATTTCTTACAAGGGAAAAAATTCTGTCATCGCAAAAGCAAAAAAAAAAAAAACAAAAAAAAAAAACATGACCCGCGATGTACAGTGTTTTATTCCACAGCACGCACGCTGGAAGGTTAAAAAGCATTGATGAAAATTTCGTTTTTCAGGACTATTTTCTATATTAAAGCAAACGTCATTTTTTATTTATCAATGCTGTTATTCTCTAATCCTTTTTAGAGGATTATTCATACCCATAAATAAATTTCTTTTTTTTTTCTTTAGTACTAATCGAATCTGAAGCTTGCCGTCCTAACGAACTGGAACCGTGTTTGGAAATTCTACAATCTGTAGCCCAGAGTGATGACTTGGCTTTAGCAACAACGAAACATGACCTTCAAATCGTGTGCAGGTAGTTTTATTTTTACTGCATTAACACTGGTATTGTCAAGAACTTATTTTTATAGTTAACAGCAGTGATAACATTTACTTACAGCAAATTAAGAGAAAATATAATTTAGAACATCAGATTTGAAATAATTTTTAAATTAAATGTCCTCTTATACATTACGTCAAAAATTAAAGAATTTAATAAGTTTCTGTAAAAAATGGTAAATGGAAGTTTTTACAAAATTCAAGACTGTTTTAAAATGTAATTCCCTTGTTTTGTGCTCTCAAGAAACTCACACCATATTATTTTGGGTGACAATCGTCGATCTTCACGGAAAGGAAGGGGAATTAAGTTTTAAAAGTGTGTATCAGTGTGTCTTTTAGTGGCACCGTAGCTCCTAAACAGATGAACCGATTTTGATAGTTCATTTTTCGTTCAAAAGGTGACTTGATCGAAAGTGTTCTTAGCTTGGCCTCGTTTTTGTAAAACTTTGATTGCTGGAGATATTAATGAAAAACCTTTTAGCGTTTTTTAACCGACTTCAAAAAGGAGGCGGTTATCAGTTCATACCGTATGTATGTTTTTTTTTTTTTGTTTGTCCACTCACATCGTCTCACCTAGTGAACCGATTTTGATGATTCTTCTTTGAATGGATAGTGGATGACTCAACTATGTCCCATTACTTTGTTTGACCATATTTGTTCTTTAGAAAAAAAGTTATGGTCAAAAAACAGTAAATTTCATGCAATTTCCCAATTAAATGATTAAATTAAAAGCCCATTGTTTAAAAAATTTGGTGCCATACAACAATATATTAATAGTAATTGTGCTGATAATTTTGAATGAAGGCTTCTCTGAAGCAAGCATCAAGTTTCTTCAGTTTCATTGCTCTATAGTGGGGGTAAACCTAACGTGGAAGCGAGGTTTAGGAAGTGATTAGGATATGCTTAGCCTTCCCAATGTTAGGTTTGGTTTGCTTCAACTATAGTAGTATTTTTATCGTAATCATGTATGCTAATAACAGATGATTTGGGCTAAGTAAGGAGATACAGGATTGCATAAAAAGGAACTATGCTGTGAACTGTAAATTAGTTAGGGAAAACGTAATATTTAAATGGTTATAATTAAATTAACACACAAATGAATTCCAGGGAGGAACAAAGATAAATTTTTAGTTTCAATCGCTTAAAATTTAAGGCGTTTTTAGTTTTTTTTTATAGTATGGAGCATTTTTATAAAAAAAATAATAAGGTAAAGTTTCGTTATGGTAACTTCTCAATATTTCAAAAATACATCATTTACACTAAAAAGAATAAAATAAAAAATTTTGAAAAAAAAATAGAACCGACTTCAAAATTGCTCTAAAAAGTGAAAAATAATTTTATTCTTTAAACACCATCGATAATACTTTTAAACATAATTTTTGAAGTTGGCGCAAAAATGATCGATAAAATCATTCACAGCCATAACTCAACTACAAGTATAAATTTAACCAGGCTCAGTTTCTTCACTACCACATGCATTACGCATTGATGACAGCATATTTGAGTAACGATATAAATGTTTCGTTCATAACTTTAGATGTTTTTTTGATAAAAATATGAACGAAGCATGGTTACAATGGATTTTACTTTTTGTTTTTGCGCCAACTTCAAAAATTATGTTTAAAAGTATTATCGATGGTGTTTAAAGAATAAAGTTATTTTTCACTTTTTAGAGCAATTTTGAAGTCGATTCTATTTTTTTTTTCAAAATTTTTTTATCATAATTATGGTAGTAAAAATTGACCCGACGTTAAAAATGTTGGCCCTAATTGAAAGAACAAAGTGTTCTGCATTCGATATTTATTTGAAACTTCCAACTTATATACAGTAGGAGCTGTAATCTTGTTAAGTAAATTTTAAATGCAATTCTAAGCCTTTATACGCGTAATTGGTAGCGATTTCATAGTCGGAAGATAAGGAGAAAAATATCAATGATTTAAAATTTTTACCTGCTGTCAGTTCATATTTGTTAATAAATGTGTGTTCTGACCCACGAAATTCATCTTAATATGAAGTCGGCTTTCTGGGACATGTTTTATTTTTTTAATTTTTACTTTAATATTAGCTTTTGATATTGATTTGGGGTTTTTGTTATTCTTCATTTTTGTTTTTCTCGGCATCCTTTAAAAAAAGTGAGACTAAATTCTCTATTTACTGTCTGTAAAGGTGTTCCCGGCTCTGTATTTCGTCGGTCGGAGAAGTTCGGTGGAATGGGTCAGCGCTGCATTTATGCTGAGATAAAATGGGAAAAAATATTTGTAGCCTGTCCAGTAGCAGCTTTACACTCTTGCTCCTGTATCCTACATCTACCGAGTAAGCTATAAATAATTTTTCACATTCCATCTAAGCATTAATGCAGCGCTGATCCATTCCTTCCAACCCTCCCTCAATTTTAACGGAGATTTCTTTGAAGAGTAAATCATAGTCTTGATTATATTTTTGCCGCAGTTGACATTTTTTGAAGAAACTGTCATTATTCTGACGGGAATACCTTCCATAACAAATTTTACACTTGGATAGTTGAATTGGGTAAAAAAAATTGAGATCCGTAACCGTGGACCTTGACACTAATGTTCCGGATCCGGATCCGTATCCGCGGATCTACTTTTTTTAACGATCCGGCACATCACTAGTTAGAATTGGCTGAAAAATGTGAACTTGGTCAAACGCTCTCTGCCTCTGTGCAACGTAAATGAGTAAGAGGTGCTAAAAATCTTCCTCTGGAAATGTAGCAGCTGTCTATTGAAATCCTATCCGATAATAACTAAGAAAATATTCAGGATCAATTTACGAAATTACTAAATTGCAATTTGACACTTCATCTTGCAAATGCAAAAATATTAATGACTATATTTGTCCAAAAAAAAAGAAAAATCATTTAAATTCTGAAATTTTGAATTCAAATTATGTGTTTCGCAATCACGAACTGCGACAGGACCCTACTCATTGGAGTTATTGTTTCTAGAAACGGCTCCTGTCCCCCCAAGCCTGCCCTTCCTCTTGGGCGATTACGTGTGCATAGCTGTGTGTGTAGGTTTGTGTGTGTGCGTAGACCTGTGTGTATGCACGTAGGCGTGTGTGAGTGTATGTGTGTGAAGTGGTGTGTTTGTATGTGTGTGAGCGTGCGTGTGTGAAGGACATGGACGCCTCCGACCAGGAGAAGCGGATAGCTCAGGACCGGGGCACAGCCGTGCCTGCAGAGGATGGCGGGCGATGGTGCTGGTGTGTCTGGTTCAAACTGAAAAAGGAACCACAACATCAGGGATGGTCAAATGAAAGCAATAAGCAGTCGTGATTGCTCAAAAAAAAAAAAAAAAAAAAAATACACGAGAGAGGGAGAGAAATCGCAGCTTCATCCTCAAGAAGAGTGAAGACAGTTTTAGTATCATTACTTATCTCTTCTATCGGGTACAAGCAGTGAGGATGAATTCAAGGGACCTTTACAAGCTTCAAACGCTTATATCGATAGATTTACTACTACAAGCAATACAGTGAACTTAAATTTGCTTTCACGGACATGTGATAGATACGAAGTATCAGACAGGGCTGGAGTAACTATTGCTTCAGCAGTACTTAACTCCACCACTTCAGAAATTGTTAAGAAAAACATGTTTCGTCGGAAGCGCAAAATAGCACAAAAATCTGCCCTGGCAAAAACCAAAGCTGTAGTGTTTAGCAATAACTATAAGGATACGATTCACACACGACACACATTTATTTTACAATTCTACAACATGAACACTACAGATGCATCGTCTAATAATTTTGCGAATAAGAACGGAACTCAAACGGAAACCATGGCAACCGCAAACTTAACACAGCTTGGTAAAATATTAAGAAATACTTGTTGCCAGGTTCAAGACACAACAAAAACCTAGCAAAATTCTCATGCTCTATGGCTAATTTGTGCTAATCGAATTCTATGTTTGTGTGTTTCAGTGGAATCTCCTTCTGAAAATTTAATAATTCTTGTAATATAAGTTGTCAAAGTTTATGTTTCAATCTGGTTTGCTATCAAAAATTACCCTTTATGTGCAGATTGGCTCGACAGCTGTTCAAAATCACTGCAACCAGATATTTATCCACTGAGTTGAAGTGCAAAATAGATCCCGTAATCCAAAGAAAGTGTTTTCGCATGTACTAAAAATTAATTTATTGCAATGCTGACAGACTTATAACAGCACATCCGTGAATTGGCGACCCGTTGGACTTAAGAAGCTCGTAGTGTTCAGCAAAATAGACTCCCAAAAGACAAATTCTTGTTGTTAAATTTGATGCAGAATCTTACATTGATCTCAATGACTGGAAAAATATGTCTGATCCACCAATTAAGAAATCAGTCTCTGAAGAAGATATTCAACTGTTTTTTTCAGGCAAAAAAGAACTGTTTGCTATGCCTGCCATGCCATACACACAGCTATTGAAAGGCAAGGGTGCCCACCAGGTGGGTTCATGGTGCAGACTGCGGCCATAAAATTTTTAAGAGGATTGATTTCACAGATTTTTGACTTTATCATTTTTTTGGGGGGGGGGAGGGGAGATTAGTTCTGGGGGGTACTTTCCAGCATTGGGGGGGGGGAGAGCCATCACTATTTGGAGATGTGCACCCCTGTGGAAGGGCAGTTAAAACTGACATAAGTTCCAACTACATTGTGCAAAAAGAGAAACTTTAATAAAGAACCAACTGGAGCCCCGGAAACTTATGCCAAAACTAGATAGTTAGGTCTTTCAATCCATTTTAAGATGAATATTTTTAATTTTGAAAATTAATGATTATCATAAACGTTTCTGTAAATAAATGATTAATACCTGGACAACTTTAGGATGTTATATATATTTGTAATTTTCTTTTTCAGTTTTTTAATGAAAGTTGATTTTTCCTTTAAATATGGTTTTTCAAACTCAATTCGGAGGCAGAAAACTCCTAATCAAATAAAATTTTATATATAACCTTAAAACGTCATTTGGCACCTTTTCTTGCCCTGCCTGATGGAAATCGGATACTTTTTATTTTGCCATAGGACGATGACCCACCCTACTGTAGAACAGTCAACGGTTTAATAACCAGAAAAGTGTCGATTTGATCACGGAAAATTTCAATTTTGAAAGATATTTAGAAAATAAAATTAATAGAGTATTTTAACTACAAAAAATAAACAGATTTTTTTTTATTAGGGGCAAGGTGAAAATGAATATTTACCCTCATTTTAGAGGGACTGTATTTTTGGACTGTTGAGAAGAAAATGTTTTCGAAGCATATTTTAAGAAATTAAACTAATTTTAAAACATGAAATACTTTGATAGGAAAAGCGATTATTTGAACTGATCTTCGTACAACAAAAATATCTTAACAAACTCATTACATGAAGAAATAATTGTTAAAAGCATCGGTAACGCACCCATCAGTTTAGGAAAATTGGTTTCTACTTCGATGTTCCAGACATGTCGAATTTCTCACAATATGATAGCCGAACATCTTTAGTTAAAGACTTGGAAATTAAAACGCATTATAACGTTCATGGCTCTAAATTTCTTTTCTATTATGCAAAATTAGATTGAAAATTTAATTTATTTCGCGTTTCATTTTGTGCTCCCGACATGATTTTGTAGAGACACAAAAGTAAAGATTGAAAAAATCTTACCTGTGAATTCTTTGATACTCAAGTGGAAACTTTCAATTAGGACTTAATATCATATAAGAGTGTTTCTTCCCGCGCAATCCTTGGGAGCCAAGTAAATGTTAATGGCTACGAATGCCATTCCGAAAGTCTGCCTTACGGATATGATATGAAAACTTAAGGCAAGCATAAACGTATCGATGTAAATTCAGTTTTTAACCGACGAAAAAACGGAGGAGGTTCTCAATTCGACACGTATATATTTTTTTTAATGTATGACCACGCATAACTTTTTACAGAACAGTCTGATTTTGATAATTCTTTTTTTATTGGATAGGATATACCCCGAAGGTGGTCCCATAAAAATTTTGAAAAAAAAATTCCTACCCTAAGGGTGGGAAAAAGGGGTTGATTTGTTGTTCACTCACAAATTTTTTTATATATGCTTTTGTTGTCATTTTAATTTCTTCACACTGCCCTCTAGGGAAGTCTCTGCGTGCAAAGATTGCGAGAGCCTCTTGAGGTATCTTATTCCTAACAACAGTTAGATTATTATAGAGGAAATAATAGTTTTTTCGAAGTTTGATTGATCCAGTTGGTAAAGAATTTAATTATTTTATGATTTTGGATTTATCACTGTTTTTATAGTGCACTGGCTTATACCAACTACACTTGACATCTCTTCAACAGGTACCTGATTTTGTAGTTCTTTAGTTTTACAATTTAGTTCTTGAAAGGACTTTGATGGCTTCTGCCAGTTGCGCAGATTTTGTCTACCAGTAATGAAATATCTTAGCCATTTTCTTTATTTTTCAAGAAACGATCATCAATATAGCAATCAGAGGCCTCTTTACAGTTGAACTCGGTTTAAAAATACTTCAAAACACGACTCAATATGATCTGCCTATTTCCCTAATTCCTCAAGTTTTCCTCCCGACAATGTACACTTTTTATCCAGTATTATGGCTTTGAATTCTTTCATGATATCATATATCATATTCTGGTAAAAGTCTTGACAGTTTCGGAAGAATTTAAAAAGAAATAAGAAAAATCTCTGAACTTGAAATAGTTAAGCCATTTTTACTCACCAACTTTAAACTCCTTGAAAACAAAATGGCGGAAATAGGCGGAAGATGTTTGTGCAGAATATCATAGCATACAGTCTATATTTTATGCTCATAACAAAAGTACAGCCCGACTCGACCCGGAAAGTAAACAAAAAGTTTAATATCTAAAAATTTTAGTGAAAAATAAACACCCAATTTTGACTTAATTTTACAGAGTAAGAAAATGACAAATGGCGAAATAATGCAACGAAGCAGGATTTTAGGTGGAGCTACATACCTTCCTTTTCCATATTCAATAGTTTGTTTTACTAAATTTCATCTCATTCAAATACAGTAACAATAAAACGGAGTCTTAGCATGAAAAGCGTCGAAAGCAAAAGCGAGAGGCTCCAAAAATGTCTAAGTTCCGACTAGCGTACACCAACGGAAATGCAACAGATGATATTTTTACTGCTGTCCTTTGATAGAACAGTTATCTGACTTGAAGTAAAGTAGGTTTAAAACAATTTTCGTCAAACTTTTTTAACCGACGAAAAAACGGAGGAGGTTCTCAATTCGACACGTATATATATTTTTTTTACTGTATGACCACGCATAACTTTTTACAGAACAGTCTGATTTTGATAATTCTTTTTTTATTGGAAAGGGTATACCCCGAAGGTGGTCCCATAAAATTTTTGAAAAAAAAATTCCTACCCTAAGGGTGGGAAAAGGGGGTTGATTTGTTGTTCACTCACAGATTTTTAATGTATGACCACACATAACTTTTTACAAAATAGTCCGATTTTGATAATTCTTTTTTATTGGAAAGGTTATATCCTGAAGTTGGTCTCATATAAATTTGAAGAAAAAATTCCTACCCTAAGGGTGGGAAAAGGGGGAGATTTGTTGTTCACTCACAAATTTTTTTATATATGACCACACGTAACTTTTTACAGAATAGTCCGATTTAGAATATTCTTTTTTTTATTGGAAAGGGTATAGCCTGAAGTTGTTCCTATATAAATTTGAGGGAAAAAATCCTACCCTAAGGGTGGGGAAAGGGGGGCGATTAGTAGTTCACTCTAAGATTTTTTGATGCTGAATTGGGTATAACAAAATAAAAAAAAAAAAAAACTCACGATGAATGAGATGCAGACTTGTATGTCTCTCGTGTGTACTGTCTTGAGCAGGTAAACGACAGTATCTGCAGAAATGAGTTTTCGAGATATTTGAAGAATTGTGCGCTGGATTCAGTACTATCAACTGGGAAATGTTGGAATTATATTTTTTTTTAGCGGAAACCAAATAAGTTAGTTTGTACAACAAAGCTAACGTACAAACAATGATGAAAAAATGCAAAAAAAAAAAAAAAAAAAGATAAAATTGCAGTTATAGCCCTTTACCTGCACACGGCAGTGTAGACCTCTCAATCTCTGGTACTTGTGATTAGGGTTAGTTTTCAGTGCCAGTCGTCAAACATTTTTTATATTCAGGATTTGTATGAAAAAATAGGGCGAAGTTTAGTGATGGTGACATACTATTTTTAACCGACGAAAAAACGGAGGAGGTTCTCAAGTCGACACGTATATATATTTTTTTTTAAATGTATGACCACACATAACTTTTTACAGAATAGTCCGATTTTGAATATTCTTTTTTTATTAGAAAGGGTATAGCCTGAAGTAATTCCCCTATAAGTTTGAGGGAAAAATTCCTACCCTAAGGGGGGGGGGAGAGGGGGTGATTAGTTGTTCACTCCAAGATTTTTTGATTCTGAGTTGGGTATTACAAAAAAAAAAAAAAAAAGCTCACAATGAATGAGCTTCAGACCTGTATGTCTCTCGTGTGTACTGCCGTGGGCAGGAAAGTGGCAGTATCTGCAGAAATGAGTTTTCGAGATATTTGAAGAAATGTGTGTTGGATTCAGTAGTATTAACAATAAGAAAATGTTGGAGTTATATATTTTTTTTCAGCGGAAACCAAATTAGTTAGTTTGTACAACAAAGCTAACGTACAATAGATGACAAAATGTAAAAAAAAAAAAAGAAAAAGAAATGAAAAAAAAAAAATGCAGTTACTGCCTTTGACCTGCCCACGGCAGTGTAGACCTCTCAATCTCTGGTATTTGTAATTAGGATTAGTTTTTTAACCGACGAAAAAACGGAGGAGGTTCTCAAGTCGACCCGTATATATAAGTTCTTTTTTTTCATGTATGACCAGGCATTACTTTTCACACGTTCGTCCGATTTTGATAGTTCTTTTTTCATTGGAAAGAATTTTCCCAGAAGTTGTTCCCATATAAATTTGGAAAAAAATTTCCTATCCTAAAGGATGGAAAACAGGGGTGAGTTATTGTTCACTCAAATGTTTTTTACTTTTTTTCGTGTAAGACGACGCATAACTTTTACAGAATAGTCTGATTTCGATAGTTGTTTTTTTATTGGAAAGAGTATACCTAGAATTTTGTCCCATGTAAATTTTTAAAAATTCCTTATCTAAAGGTGAGATATTAGGAGTGATTTATTGTTCGCTCACAGATTTTTTATTACTGAGTTGTGTATTACAAAAAAAAAAAAAAAAAAACAACTCACGATGAATGAGCTTTAGATTTGTCAGTCTCTTGATTTAGAGCTCTCAGTCTCTGCATTTCTGCTAAAGCTCGTTCATCGTGAGGTTTGTGTAGTAACTTATTTGGCTCTAGATCAGATAAAGCAATACCCTCAAGTGTTTTTACTCTACTCAGTGCCACATATGCCTGTCCTTTAGCAAACACTTTCTACTCCGAGGTCTATTACAGCTTTATCAAGGGTCGTACCTTGCAATTGGTGTACCGTGACGGCCCAGCATAGAATTATTGGCAACATCCTGCGCTCAATGTCACCATAACCTTTCGTTCCTTGAAAAGTTGTAACCACTGGAGGTATGGCGACACAACCATCGCTATCTTTTAGTCTGCTTCCTATGCTTTCATCGTCAAACTTAACTAATATGCAGTCCGGTAATTCTCCTTCCTCTAGTTGATCCCTACGTATTGATGGCCATTTTATTTTATTTTTAAATACCCATTGCACCATTGACGAAGCCGTCAGATACTGATATGTTACGTCTCAACATCACACGAGATTCGGCAGCAAGTTTTACCTCTGATAAAAGTCCACCACAATTGTTCACATCTTTCGGGACAACACTATCTGGAGGTTTCTTTCCATAGGTAGCAATTTCACGAGACTCATCTATGGAACGGATTGTATAGACACGACGTCCTCAATTTCATTTGAAACTCGCTCTCTTATCAGATCTAAACGATGAGCGCGTTGCTCTTCACTCTCATTTGAAAGTCGCTCTCTTATCAGATCTAAACGTTGAGCGTGTTGCTCTTCACTCTCATTTGAAAGTCGCTCTCTTATATCTAAACGACGAGCGCGCTGCTTATCACCTTCTTGCAATAAACTATCGTTATTGTAGCTTCTCATTCTCGACAGTCTTTCCTCGCGCTGACCTAAACTCTCCTGTGAACGTGTTAATGTAATTCTCTTTCTGTTTGCTTCCAACCTTTTTTTCTTCTCATTAATAGATTCTTCAAAACATCTTTTCCTCATCCGAGCAGCATTTTTTGTAGGCCTACCCATGTTAGTATATAAAGCCTGCTTTTTTAAAATTATTTATGTAACACAACAGATAATTGTTAAAATACGATTATATATATATATATATATATATATATATATATATATATATATATATATATATATGTTAATAGCTAAAGTAAGGTAGGTAGCTATTTTAAAAGTAATCAAAAATATAAGCATACAGATTATAGCCACAAAAAATTATAAAATAAAAACTTTTTAACAAAAAAATTGAACCGCCGAAAAAACTGAAAAGCAAAAAATAATAAACCATTTTAATTAAACCTTAATAACTAAGTTCTTAAACTGATGTAAGTATACCTAAGTATATATTTTTGTAATAATTTAGAGTTTTTAATTAACCTTAATAACTCAGTTCTTAAATTAATGTAAGTATACCTAAGTAGTTTTGATTCGGTGCCAAACAATAAATAAACAAAGATCCCTAAATTACCTAAATTTAAAGAAATAACCAAATAAAATTAGCAATGTAATGTGAAATCTCCGGCGATAAACATAAATGTTTCAAAAAATGCTCCCTCCACACGCCATCATTAAATCATGAATACTAGTAGATCGTATACAACGAAAAGTACCTCTCGTTGGAGCTTTGAAACCTTTGGGACCTCGCACGAGAGAGGCAAACAACCAGTGAGAAAAATCTTCAGGATCATGTATGCAATTAACGGCTACAGTTGTTATGCCATACTTACGCTGAATAATACTATGACCCACAAAACCATTTATTTGAGCTTTTAACAAGATGAGAAATCCTTCTTCAGTATGATGAACAATGATATAAACATTTTGACTGTTGTATATGAGGCAAAAGCTCAGTAGCAGCCAAATACTCGACACGTGCTTCTTCGAGACCACTCGACGACGTTCGGGTTTAACTTCGTGAACGCTCGGCATTTTCCGGCGAAGGAACGTGTCGCCATACGCCACCGCTGCGCCTCACGCTTTACAAAAATAATTAATTTGCTTGTTTGGCACCGACTCAAAACTACTTAGGTATACTTACATTAATTTAAGAACTGAGTTATTAAGGTTAATTAAAAACTCTAAATTATTACAAAAATATATACTTAGGTATACTTACATCAGTTTAAGAACTTAGTTATTAAGGTTTAATTAAAATGGTTTATTATTTTTTGCTTTTCAGTTTTTTCGGCGGTTCAATTTTTTTGTTAAAAAGTTTTTATTCTGAAACACAAGAATCAGTCTTCATAAATGAGCATGAAGCACATTATTTCCTTCGATATTCTTTCTGAGATGCTTTATAATGCACAGGATTTTTTAAAGATCGCAATTCGATCGCCGAACACGTTGACGACATAATTTTGAAGCAATAAAAATAATTCCAATGTCATAGATAAAGTAAAATCTACAAGCTTTGTCATGGATTGAATGCAAAACAAAGTTTACCATGTTTTCATTTTTTTTTAAGTTTTTAATTGAAAGTTGTTTTTTTTTTTTTTTTTCGTGGACAAATCAGCTATTTTCCTGATACTCACCCCTACCGTATTGGAATTTACGAATTCTTCAAACTACGTCATAAAAAGTGAAGAGTTGTATTGGAACGCATATTTTTGTTGTTCCGATTCTTTGCGCAGATTACTGAGATGGTTTATTCCACCACAAAGCAATACTTTCATGTATGAAAATATTTGCATGTAACGGGCGACGAGGGAGAGGTTGGAGGTAAACCCAGCAGAAGCTTTGGTTTTTTAGCCATATTTCCAATCCTTGCGTGTAAGCTTATAAGCTTGTATGGGTATGATATACCCCCCCCCCTTCAAAAGACATATTCTGGCTGTACTAGTGTAACTATGAATGGCAAATCAAAGTTCTTGGTCAAAATTTGAAAGGAAAAGAATAAAAGAAAGAAAGGAACGAAATAAACTATTCATGAAATCATCGTCTGGAAGATTTCTACCCCGATTATTTTATTTAAGAGAATGAAAAAGAGTTCATATTGTTTACAACTTCTAACGAGGACACATGTATTGGAATCCAAGAAAATCCTCTACTTTCAAGCACTTTTTCTCCAAAAGACTTCCTATCTAAAGTTCTCAGGGGAAAAAACTCATACCGACTATATGTGGCCCATGTCCTATACCCCAATGACAAGGAATGTGTGGGAAAAAATTACAGAAGGGTGTTCAATACCTGGATATGTAAAGAAACGGAGGAGGAGGCAGAGTTTCTTCCAGAAGATGTCATAAACAAACTTCGGTCAAATGAAAACATTCAAATATCTGCTCGTTTCAAGGGCATAATAACTTTTATAAACGACATGAAGAATTGAATATGTATTAAATCTTCATACTTCTCAATTTAAGCACATTTTGTTCAATGAATTTTAGTCTTTATCGAGCTTCAAGTTTTTTTCGAAATTTCGTCAAATCATACATTTACTTAATTAAAAATAAAGATTTTGTTTAAAAGTTAGCTCCTGTAAGCTTTTGACCCCTCCCCATCACTATTACTTGTTTTTACTATTAAAGGCAGAATCATTACAAATAAAGATTTTTACGTGTGTTCTGATTCATGCTTTATGCAGGGTTAATCAGAACACCGCTGAAAATTAAATATATGAATACAAACTGTTCAAGATGCTTTGTTTTTCCTTTAAATTGCAAGAACAAAACAAGATCAAAGTTTCTACCACAAAAATCAACTCAAAAATAATAATAATAATAATAATAATAATAATAATTTGAATTTTGACATCTTGAATTCAAATTATGTTTTTCGCAATCACTAGTGTGTGTGTGTCTGGGTATGTGTTTGTGTCTGTGTGCAGGCATGCGTGTGTGGATATGTGTGTGTGTTGGCATTCATGTGTGTAGGCATGCATGTGTGTATGTACGCGCGTGTGTAGTATATGGATGCAACCTTTTCGCTAGAGGAGCAGCATCGTGAGGCGGCCAGTCGACGCTGGTGCTGCAGAGGAAGGCGGAGGGAAAATAAAATCATAGGACATCAAAACAGTCAAGTGAGAGCAATAAGCAATCGTGATTGCTCAATAATAATAATAATAATAATAATAATAATAATAATAACCTTCTTTTAGGTTCAAAGTTCTAAGTCGAAAAGTGTCTCTATTCACCCCATTTTACGGTACGAAAGTAACCCAACACAACTCGGAGCCTTCTCTTTTTTGGGATCGTGCGCTCGGAAGTCACACTTATACGTCTTCAAATTGTTTGGTATTATCTATCAATAAAAACGTTTCAACACATTCTTCTAACAGGGGTGCCCATTTCCCCAAAAGCAATGAAACCTCCCCAAATACTACATAGACCCCAATAAAACGGAAAAATATCCGTAATCCCCGTAAGCAGTTCAATGGCACAGTCCATGCCCGCCCCTTCCCCATTCTTAGTGGGCATTCTCACTAAACTGTTCGAAATTTAAAAGCTACACTCAATTTTAAAAACAGCTTTGAGATTTTTTTTCTAGTGTAAAGTTTATAGAAAAACTTACAAGTACAAAATTGACAATAGAGCTTTTTTTTTTTTTGGTTTTTTTGGAAATACAGTACAAAATCAATATACACTGCAATTGTAGCATTATTGTACAAAAACGAAAAACAAAAATATCTACCGCATTTGACCGACTTTTCTTGTTTCCTTCTAAACAACGATTTTACTTAACGAGGGAAGGGAAAGATTTAATCAAAAATATGAAACTAAAAGGAAGTTAATTCTCTACCGATGAGAAATGGATATGATTTGCTCGTTCTGAAAATAAGAAGTTCTGAATAAGCAAAATGAATTGAACTTATTGCTCTGAAAAATAACCCTAGACTTTCGAAGAGTTTTTTGAAAGAGAGATGCAAGAGTGATTTACAGCTTCGTTTTCATTTTTAAACGCTTCTTTCTGACACGTGTGTCCTACTTTGCAATTGACATGTCATTTGTAATTTTGTTTTTATCAGACTCGACTCTTGGCATCTTTGTTTTCTTTATAGGCCAAATGGATTGAAAATATTTACAAGAGATTGTTGAAGACTTTTTAAATCAACCAGGTAGAACGGAATTCAATTCTATGTGATCTTTAAAACCTCTTTTTTTTTCTAAGTACTAGCGTGTTTCATTTATTTTACTTTATGCACAAAAAACCAACGACATCTTCTAATGAATGTTTTATTTTATGTTGCTTTGGAGTGATTTTTTTTAATTGTAAAATTTTTATAGATACAAAATTTAGATTATGTTGCTCTCATGTAAAACAATTTTAAATTTTGCAAAACAAATTATTCGATTCACAAAAAAGGACTTTTATAGAATAAAATTATTCTCTTGGTTGTTGTGGATACAAACTATCAACATTTCAAGCTTTTGACATACATTGATGAGATATTTATGACATATTGCATTTGAGATTTGCTCACGAGGAAAAAGGTTGTCGCAATACCTCGTGTATGAAGGAAAAATGCTTACTCCAGTACGTTTATGACTTTGATAGAGGTTGAATCGTGGTCCTCTTGGATTGCGATTTATTGAACCGTAGAACCCTGGTCGAGATGAAATGACTATCTACCGAATATGGAATCGCCAGATTTAGAAGGGTCATAGAAAATGCCGAGCTGTTGTACTTCAGAGGTTCGTAGTAACTACATGTAGTCTATTACAGTCAGGAAAATGTTATCTCTGAAGTTGAAATCATATGATAACACAAGCAATTTTCAAAAATTGATTCTCAGATTGTAAGTCAAAAACTACTTTTGTTATTAGAAAATCACCAAGTTCTTGCTATTAACACTTTAAATATTAATTGAGACCTACTAATATTCCGTGTATTATTTATTTATTTAATATGAAGCTTAGGGTAGACCGGGGCACATTTGCGCATTGGGCACATTTACGCAGTTCCCTTTTTCCAAAACGAGTAATAACTGGAGAGCCAACAGTCATACCAGATGGATGCTGTTCCCTAGCCAATATTCTCACAAGTTTTTGAGCATCAGTCGAGCTTCAGTTTAGCATGCGGATAGGAAAATCTGTTTTCTACCAAATTGAGTAAATTTTGTGTTGAACGATTTGAAGCTAATTGTGAGTAAATAATACACAGTTAAGAACAAATAAATATAATAAAAATTAGCAGAATTTCATCCTTTTTTTGAGAATTGTATTTGTATGGACAGAAAAGTTATTAAATTTTCTTGCATGTTAAAAATAAATCCAAACTTGCCGACGGGGTATGTTTACGCGTTTTCATTTGGGCATATTTAAGCATGTTTTACTGTGTCTTACTACTCTGTCTTACTTCTAAACTGGCTCCGGACGCTTTTTTCACTCTGTACTGTTTCAAATCGTTAGTATTTTCAGGTTATTTAGTTTTGAAAATCACCATTTATTTTAAATTAAGTAAAAGATTCCTATGTTATAACGTACAATCATATAGTGTTGTCTTCATGATTGTTCAGCTTTAAATTGATACACTATTCTGCGTGTAATACATTTTCTTTATTTTAAAAAAAAGTAAGACATTAAGTTCAAAACACTAACAGAGCCACGTTAGATGTCAAAAAAATGAAAAGGCTTATCGAAAATCTAAGTATTTTTTCCCAGTAAGCCTTCCACATCATCACATATGTACTACCCAACTGAGACCATTTGAAAAAGTAGGACCGAAGCTTAAGAACCAGGAAAGGGGAAAAATAAGAATGCTCAGAATCCTAACTGATACTCCGCTTAAAGAAGCCCTCAGACAAGAGTAGTTAGAAGCTACAAAGAAAGAAAACAAAATGGGCAGAACAAAACAAAAAGGAGAAATTACTTTGAAATTTACAAGTTTCTATTGAAGCAGAAATAGAAGACATCAAAGAAAAAGGTATGAAACCAAAACCTGCGACAGGGAAAAAGTTAGTACACTCTGTAAAAAGGAAATTAATGAACGATTCTGTTTACGAAGTAGAAAATTGTGCTTGCATCTATTGTTTGAAAGTACACAACCAATCGGAAAAGGGACAAGACAGGGTCCCAAGTCTCAGATGTCAAAACGCAGACCCGTGACAATTATGCGAAAATAAATACTTTATTTTTGTTAGTAAAATCTAACAGTGATGAAAAAGATGACTAAATAGTTTCTGTTTTTAATTAGCAATAAGTCCTATGATTTTAGGACTACAAAGTTCTTTAATTATTAGTGATTTTCTTATTTTCAAAGTGTTTTAAGAGAAATAAAACATTTAAATTTGGTTAACTATCTATATCACTTACTCCTTGGTATCATTTTTTATTATGCGTAAACGTGCTCCACTCGATGCGTAAACTTTGCCCCGTGTTCAGGGCGAGTTTACGCAATCGACTTGGACTCAAAAAACATTTTTTCACGGTAAAAGACACAAGCCGAGCAACAACTGAATATACAAATTCGGACTTCATTAACTGCTTCATAAAACCACATCGTCTAAAATTTCCTAGGTTCAAACATAAAACTTAGAAAATTCATTGAAAAAAATCCTCGTAAATGTGCCCCGGTCTACCCTATACTTTATTTAAATGTTTTTCATAATTGATCAAGTGCATGCTTGGCAAGGTGGATGGGGCAAAGTGAACTAGTCTATTTTCGCTTACTTATTCAGTCATTTATTAAATCACTTGCGTATTCATTAAGTAAATAATTTATTCATATTCCTTTATTTAATCAATCACTAATTTCTTCATTCATTCACCTATTTTCTCATTTATTTATTATTTTATTCACTCATTCATCTTTTGTCATATATTATTTAATTCATTTATTCGTTCATTTCTTCTTTATTCATTTGTTCATTCATTCCTTTATTTACGCATTTATTTGATCAAACACATTTTTAATAATCAAATAGAAGGCATTTCATTCGAAAAATATTTCATTTTTGACTTTGCCCATGCAAAAAAAAAAGTGAAATTTTTCCACTAATATTTTAGGTGAATTTACTGCCAAAAAAAAAAAAAAAAAAAACACAAGAGTGCCATCACAAAATACATTGTTCTTTCTTTATGTACTGTAATTTTCAAAACAACTTTCTAATTTGCTCATTTTAAAAAAGGTAAGCTATTTTAAATATTTTACTTTGTCCACATTCTCCAATCGGTTCTTTGCTGGCTTAGGTGTAAGGTTATTTTGATTTATGTTGAGTTTCTCAGTTTACAGTTTTATCTTTTTATCTTATTCACATATACGAGTACATATACATAGTATACATAAATACATACATTTATTTAGTTTATTATTTTATTTATGAATTTATACATTTATTAATATCATTTTTTGAACCCCTCCTATCAAAAAAACTTATCTGAGTCAAAACATTTTCAAACTCATGTGTTGTGTAGATTCAGTATTTTCCCCTTGTTTATCTCGAATGAAATTTCTATAAAACCCCTATATCTCGAACAACGGCTATACTGACTTTTTCAGAATTGAACCCCTACTATCTTTATCAACAGCAGAAGCTGCCGATAGAAAACATTCCTTCTTATATCAACAGCCGTATTGTCCTCCGATTCTTGGGAGGAAACATTCGCAGTACTCTAGGGGAATAGAGCCAATGTAAAGGAGCACGTTTTCTGGGAATTCCACCCACTAATAAAGTGGGTAAAAGGGATTATTGATGAACGGTGGTGATTTATTTTCAAATACAGTAGAAGACCGTTATAACGCACACCTTGGGACCAGAGCTTTTGCGTTATACAGGTTTTTGCATTATATAGAGCTTTTCAAATTTTGAAACTAATATTCAGAATATAGCTATATATTAGCACTTCAAAATGAGTTTTATCTGCAATGAGTATTAAAGCACTAATATTACATTTAGTCATTCAAAAATAAATATGTTTCACAAGTGAATTATCCTGCACTTCTGCTAGCTTCATGACAGCTGCATTTTCAAGAGCCATCTGGGATTTTCTATTTACTGTGAGTATAAATTTTCATTTAAAAGCTTTGAATTAAGATGAGAAGATGAAAAACTTTCAAAATTTAATTTTCCTATTAATTTCTATGATTGTAAAGCAAAACAGAGGGATTTTTTAGACTTTAAAACCTATTGTTTACTTCTGAAAAGTTGTGCGGTTTATAGAGAATTGCGTTATATAGGTCGGCGTTATAAAGGTATTCTACTGTAATGAACAACAATTATTTCGTTGTATCCATTGCATTTATTCCATTATAGTGTTCCAATTCTTTCGATTAAGAAAAAAGTGAAACAGTAAACACTTTTGAACGGAAATCATTCAAGGATAGTTTTTTACCTTAAAAGGGCAAAAAATATAATCGACTGAACTCGCTATTGGTGTAACTAGCGAATTTAGTAAAACGTGCAATTACAGTAAATCGTATACAGTATAGTGTTAAAAAAGTGAATGCGTAAAAATTTTAATCTGAAGTATTGACAATTTGACTTTATCCAATATCACACTTTTATTTCTTTATTCAAACCTCTGTACTTAGAAACCAATTTATCTCATATCCCCCCCTGCCTAGTAAAATTGCTTCCAGGTATCTTTAGTGGAGTTAAAATAGATCCTGCATGTTTAATACATTTCAGGTACACATTATGCACATTAATGGAATCAAACAAAATTTAATGAATTTTTTCTAATTGTTTACCTATCAAAACCGTTTGATCAAAAACGTCTTGCCACTCCACAACTTGATATTTTTACGTGATCTGGCAAAAATAAAAAAAATAAAAAAAATACGAGCGTCTTTAAGAATTAATCGCAATGCAGAAGTTAGCTTTATTTTGTAGTGCAGTTGCTTTGCGAAGCATTTGGTTTGCAGCTTGCCGTAATGGCCTGATCGGTAAGGGGTTGGACTTACAACTGGAGGTGTTGTACTTACAACTCGCCTGTTCAATGCCAGCCGATTGAAGATCTTCCGAGTTCGTTAGTGGTGATTAGTGCACGTTAAATACGTTGTGGTCACAAAGTTCTCTACATTGTCATTCCAAATCAATATTTCTCGGGCGTTGAATCATGGTTTGCTTGAGTGGAGAGAGAGAGAGAGATCTTACAGCTTCCCATTAGAAGTTTTCTTGTGGATACCAAGAGAGTTCTTTAAGTCCCTACAAGACATTTAGGCACTGTTAAACGAAGAAACTATTCACTTACCTACACGTACTTCCTATGTAGAAAAAAGTCTATGCGAAACACTTTGCTCAATCTGCTTAACATGATGCAAAAATAATGTCAAAGAAAGTGAGTAACCTTTTCATGAGACAAGACCTAAATGTTTTGGAATGGCCAGGCAACTCCTGTGACATAAATCACGCATAAAACCTGAATCTTCGTAGTGAGGTGTGTACTACGCATTAAAAGCCCATGCTTGCGTTAATATATTGAAATATTGTGTGTACCAGGCTAATTAAATAACTTTAACCACTTATTGTACATCAATATTTACCAAAAGAATATACTAGAGGAATTATATGCTACAAGAATTACCATAGTAAATCTTTTTTACTCATTATAAAATAATAATAAAACTAGTTTTTACATAACTTGCCCTGCAGTTATGAAACATTAATCTTTATTTATTGTTGTTATACATTTTTCAATTAGAAGGTAAATTTCAAGCTACGAATAACATAAGTTTTTTAATAAATAACTTTTTTCTTTGAATTTTCTAATTCATTACTTGGAGGCATAGCATCAAATTACTTAACGTTCTTAATAAATTGGTTAATTGCGGATGTTTAGAGATGAACTTTAATACCTTAAGAGATATTAGAGTAAAGCCATAATTACAAGGAAACAACCAGTCAGGTATTAATAAATTCATCAAGGACTCATTTGTATGCAAATTTAATTGGAAGATTTGGAAGTGGCTTATAAATTCAGTACACCAGCAGAGTATTTTTCAGCGAAAGTTAATAACACAAGTTTATTAAAGGTCTGCATGCTATGTCAGAACCAAAGTTAATTAGATTTTCAATCAATATTTAATTTTTATTTAAGGATTTAAACAAATGTGACGCTTTGGCAAATATTTTTAGAATTCACTGCACGTACTTGAAATGAAAAAAAAAAAATCAGTCGGTTTAATTAACTGACTGATGTTTAACTGTACGCTTAATTGATTTCATATTTGCAATAAAACGATAAAAATCGATTTTAATAACTTCCATGCGAGTAAAAAAAAATCTATGATTAGAGGTGCTTATTCATTTTTATAAAATAATTAACATTTATCAGTATATTATCCGATAGATTTGCTTCAAAAGTATAATAATAGTTGAGACATGTAATGTAAACCAATATTTTATGCGGAAAAAAGTTTGTTGACATTGCAGTAGTATAACAACATATTAGAGCAGAATAAACATGCCATAGAATGCAATATCAATTTTACTATGTGTCTTAAAATGTGACATCACGACTTTAACAAAATAATATTAATCCTGTTTGCTTCATTTAAATTTTTTATGAATTTTTGAGAGCAGTCTTAGCATTTTATAGGCATACGCATAGTAAGTAAATTTCTTTAGAATAACTATCAGTTTTGCTAGTCTCGCCTCTATGACTAAGTGATACTAGTTATGATAACAAAAGGTTTTTTCTGATTTATAGTGAAACTAATAATGTTCAGTTGTATCAGATAGTTACACTAGGCATCGGAAATAATGTCTGATTTAAATTGCTATGTTTAATACGACATTTTGTAATTAATTAAAATTAATTAAAGGTTTCTTTAAATGTTTTACTTGTCATTTTATCATTCTGTTTTATTATTATTATTATTATTATTATTATTATTATTATTATTACGAATTCCAATGTTAGACAGAGTTATTTATACCAGATCTAACACTATCTCTTGCACCAAAACAAAGGAGAAGTTCACCTATCATTTGTACTGGATATATCCAAATTTTTAACTTTGGATATAACTTGTCCTTACATCCTTTTGATTCTCACTGCCTCATATGACCTATAAACGTTTAAAAATTTGCTGTTCTGTAGCGTCACAAGATTTATATAACTATTTAATATTACATGTCAGAAGAGCATCATTATTTAGAGGGAAAAAACATTTTATTATATATCGTCGACTCAGAGCAACAGTAAGGTATCTAAACCCAGAAATAACACTAAGATATCTTACTGTTGCTCTGAGGCGACGATATGTAGTAAATAAAAATGTAGAAGAAAACGATTTTCAATTATTAAACTAAAAAATGCATCTCTCTTTACAGAATTACACAGAACGTTGAAAGTAATTGCCTCAAAGTTCGTCGCTTATATATGTTTCTATCCAAGAATATGTATGGCTTAGTGATCGCGAGCGTTCTATGAGTGCGGTAGACGTTTTTTATATGAGTTTAGATTTGGGTTTCTGTATTTCTCATTTATGAAACGAAATAAAGAAAAGATGTCTTTTGAAAAGAAATTCAGTAAAGTTAATATTTTTGTTTGCTTATAGAATATATCCATAGGAAGTTAACAACAAAGCTAAGCGTGACGTAAAGCCGGCTCAACGTTTAAACTGAAAAATGTAGTTAAATTCCAATGGATTATTTTTTTGACATTTTTCTAAATATTACTAAATAAGCTGTTACAGATACTGAGAAATTTCCCTCACATAGGAAATAGAATGTGTGATAAAAATGAATACAATATTACTTACTTTAAAATAATACTAGAATTTCATACACTTCAAACCGGCATTCAAAACTTGCTGACAAATAATAACTGTAAATTTGTTGTAGTTAACAATTTAACAGTGCACAGTTTTGTAAACATTTTCAAAAATAAAATGGAAAAACTGATTTAATAACTTTGCCAACAGAGTGCAGTTTTGGACCTTCTATTGTGTTTTTTTTTTTTTTTTAAATTTAAATGTACCAAAAAATTTAAAGTGCCGTAAAGTTACTCGAAATGGCTGAGAGTTACGTTGAATGGCTGTATCTCTTACAATTAGTCACAGACGCTAAATTAATGAAATTTATATTTTGTCTCAAAGTACGCGCAAAACTCCTTTGAGCTTTTTCATGCGCATATTCTAAAGTGATTATTTCAGTATATTGTGCACTCAAGTAAGTACCACTAGAACATGCAGCCGATATGAAATGGTTCTGAAGCAGCGCAGCAGACAATTAACTTGAATTTCTGCGATAATACAATGCTATTGACACAGCCCCAATTGAGTGTCACTCTAGTATAATGGAATCTCAACTATATCGAATGACGAGTATAGTTTAATAGATGATTCCATCAAACGCAAAATCTACACATCAACAACGTTCCTCAAAATTAAGAAACAAGGGCGTATCATTTAAAAACTCAAAAGAGCATTTTTACTCTTTACACTTAGAGCATTTGTACAAAAAGTATACTGGTAAAACTGTTAAGTAATAGCGTTTTAGAAGCGCAGTCTAAATCTGGGCTTCTATGATTTAAAACTTATATGGTTCTAATGGGCTGAACAGATAAAATTGATTAATCAACAAGAATCTAGAGAAAACAAGAGTAAAAAGTGATATACACGTATTTTTACTCTTGGTGGCATTGTTTAACACAGATTCCATGCTCCTGCGACTAAAAAATTCAAGAAACAAAACAATCACTTATTTTAGAACACTGTGATTCAAAGCATCTTATTTTATATCATCATTGATTTCTCAAGTAAAAGCATAGAAAATAAAACTTGATAAGGAAATATAAAAAATAACTTATATTTTATGTACAATAACTTTCGAATGCTTAGAATTAGGTGGCTAATTACAAAAAATTTGCTCAGCTAGTAACTTGAAATTTATATTGAAACAAATTTTTCTTCCCACCATCATCTTTATATATTATTTCTGTAGCCTGTTTTTGGTTTCTACGCGAGATCTTCCTCAATTCTTGATCGATTTCTTTGATTTACACCTTATGTTAAAGCTTTTTGTGCAGGCTACTGACGAAAAATAGACCCACGGTCTAAAAATTATTTTTTCCGTCAAAAAAACCTGTTTTAAAGAACCAGAAAGAGGTTTTCGGTTAAATTTATAATTTTAACTTGCACAGTGACCGCCAGAGCTGAATAGCTTGATTGGCAGAGCGTTCGACTGGTTACCAGGAGAATGAGTGTTCGGGTCCATGTCCGAACAATTTGCATAAAAAAATTAGAGAAATATCGCGCATTAAGTGAGCACTTAATAACAATGAATAACAAACATGAGGGAATAGATGAGATGGAAACGCTTCTTACTGTTATGAAAACTTGATGCAAAATAGGGCTAAATTGACTCTTAATTGTAAGGTTTTTTTTTCTTTTTTTGTTTGTTTTTTTTTTAACTTTGGCTCCGGTAAGAAAATTAAAGCATAATGTAAGCGAAAATACAAGTATCAGGTTCAAGATTTCAGACTACAATGGAATTGTTTTTTGTTCAGAAAAAATAATAAATCACATATTGAAATATAGATTCTTCAAATGAGTTTTTGACTCTTCGTACAAATAAAAAAATTACTACCTCAATTTGATGGGTAATATATATATATATTTTTTCTTCTTTTTGCAAAAAAAAATATCCTATCACATTTTTACTACATTCGAAAAGCTACGCTTAAAAAAGAACTTAGTTCAAATTATCTTGTATTTTAACCATGCTGTTAAATGATGAACACGTGCTGCCATCTAAGCCATAACGGTTCAAGCAGCCTGCAATAAGAAATTGTAAAAATTTTCCAAAATAAAAACACCTCTCTTCAATATTTTATTTTATGCATTATTTCTGTGGATTATTTTTCTATCAGTATACGAGATCTTTCTTATCTTTTGAAGAAATCCCCCCCCCCCTCATTTTAAAACTTATCAGACCGGCTAATGACGAAAAATAGACTAAGGATCGAAAAATAAAGTTTCCGGAAACGCCCCTTACAATTTTCCAACTTTTTGCGTCGTTTTCGGCAAGAAAAAAAAATTAACCTGTGTGTGTGTGTGTGTTTTTTCTTCTTCTTCTTCTTCTTCTTCTTCTGGCGCTTAGGCGCGGTGATGTGATGAGGTGTGGACACAGAGTCCCTACTCTCCACTACGCATGATTGTGTGTGTTTTTTAATAAAGCTTAAAAGCACTGGACTTAGTTGTTCGGTTAAATTGATAAGTTTTTTTCGGTAGAGCGTTCGGCTATAAACTATCTGAACTTCGGGCAAGCTCGGGCTGTCCGACATAATAGCTAATTTACATTAATATTACGCATTACGTGTACTCATAACATACAACAGATAACACATGTAATAAAATAAATGCAGTGGGAATGCTACTTGGTGTTTCGACTCCTTTATGCAGGCTGCAGTTATCATTCAGATAAGTTGACTGTTAATCGAAGGGTGTTCTTCTTTTTTTTTAAAGCTTTGACTCCGTCCAGACCACTAAGCATAATGTCAGCATAAAAAAAGTATTAGATTTACCTCAAGGGAATCCTTTCTGTGCAGAAAAAACATTTTCATTGTATGCTGAAATGTAGATTTTTCTAACAGCAGTGTTCGACCTTTTGTACAAATGAAAAAATACTACGCCAAATTGAAACTACGAGTTTCACCCAGTAAACTTTTAATTATTTATTCGAATACAATATAATACATTAAAATTACTATCAACTTCATTCGTAAGAAATCATTTACTACTCCTCTGCTTTCGGCTGAAAAAAAAAACATTTTGCCTACGTTCAAAAAATTACTTAAAAAACTTCTTTATAATGTTCTTTCTTTGAAATTTTTAAAGAAAAAATGCCTTATGAAACGACTCGAAGCACAGTGCGGAGTTCCGCACGGGTCGACCAGTAATATATTATTTCTCACTTTTTTTTTATGACAACGCCATAAGTCCTTCAATACTTGATCAAGCGTCATAAGTAAGGCATCATTTTAATATTCCTTTCACTGCTTGTGGCGAATAATACAGAGACAGTGCACATTTTGGTTGTCCAAAAAATATGTTTTTAATACGTATTGCTTCAATGCATAGCATCTCAAAACGGCGATACATTGGGTTAGAGCGTCGTGCTAATAATGCTAAGGTCGTGAAATCCCCCCCCCCCCCCAAGCCGAAAAGTGTCTTTTAGTGACTTTTTTTTTTGCAGCAAAATTCTGATCCGAATTTCCGTGAATTTATAATCCAGTTATTAAAATCAGGAAACAGGACATTAATTTTAACATGGTAAATCGCAGTAAAACTTTTTAAAAATAATTTAGCAGTACAATAATACATTGATTTCGATTTATTTATTTATTCATTTATTTATTTTGCTCTATTGCGCATTGCTTTAGTGCATAGCATCCCGAAATGGGGGCTCAGCAGCTCAATTGGTAAGTCCTGTTGATAGCACGAAGTTCATGGGATCGATCCTTCAATGAGCTCACGGAGTTTTTGAAAGACTAGTTTTCCTCAGCTGAATTCTGATCAAAATTTCCATAAATATATAACCGTAACTCATTGGGGCAGGATTTTTAACCATAATTGTGTTGTTGCATTGAAATCGGAAAAAAACCCTTAATTTTACACGGTAAATCGCAGCATCGTTTTTATTATTTCTCAAGGCTGTTTTTTGGATACGCCATCACTTCCCTAATACTTACAACTCGCCTGTTCAATGCCAGCCGATTGAAGATCCTCCGAGTTCGTTAGTGGTGATTAGTGCAAGTTAAATACGTTGTGGTCACAAAGTTCTCCACATTGTCATTCCAAATCAATGTTTCTCGGGTGCTGAATCATGGTTTGCTTGAGTGGAGAGAGAAAAAAAAAATTTTAAATCTAGGTCTTTGAAACTTTTCTCTGTCGAGGGCGAATGCTTTGCACGGGTCCGCTAGTTTAAATTTGTGTTCGGTTTCTAAGATTTGTGATTTGAAACTACTGCGTTAAAAATGCATTACAAAACGTTCACCTGTCATACTGAATTTCTCTTGATAATTTTATATGATTGAAGCTACTTTTATTAATTATGAGCAATTCAAGATACTAAATATTAGATCATAAAAAATGATTTAAAAAGTTAAATCAATAAAACGTTTTAAAACAAAATTTAGAAAATAATTGATATTTCACACATAGAACATTTTAATGCTTATGATCTGTTCGGTTGAAATATAAATGAGCTCCATAAATATTTTTAAAAAATTACATGGAATTATATCTTTCTTCACATTGATATTTACATTCGGTTTCGGTGATTTATGATCTGAAACTTCTGTGTAAAAATACGATATCCTGTCGTAAAAATTTAAAATGTCTTTCAAAAATGCCCGTTACCATATTGAGTTTCTTTTGATAATTGCATGCAATCATAGTTACTTCTATCCTAAATGGAAGATCCAAGGCACTAAGCTTCAGAGCATCATTGATTTTCAAAGCAAAACCAGAAAAATAAAATATTTGATAATGTATATGTTGATAAATTATTTGTATTAAAAACGAATTTTTCACGCCATGGCATTAATAAGTAGTAGCAGGGATTAAGATAGAGGAAATGTGTTTAAATAAAAAGTGACATCCATTCTAAGAAAGAGAAATAAAATTATTTAAGCAGTTTTCACTTTTCTTTTTTACGAAACTTTACATGAAATGCATATCATTAATTTCTCTGCCCACTGCTAACTTAGTAATACCAAATAGAAATACTTAACATATTTTATTTTGTCACTATTTGAGGATTAATTATACGGTTGACTGGAAAGCGGAAAGATTTTTTTAGAGCGTGGAAAATTAGAACGTTATGATTTTCTCTTGGTTATTCCTCAATTGAACTTCAATTATTGTCGAATAGTGATACAGAGTATAGATTTTGGGAACTTTAAGGATAACTTTCTAGAATGTTCAAATTCAAAATTCACATCAAGTTAAAATGCTTTAACATCTGTGGGTTTCTTTTTTCTTTTTCTTTTTTTTTATTTTTTATTATTATTATTTCTTTGTTTAAAAATCGGGTATGTATTATGCTCGGCAGGGGCACGTAAATAACACAGCGCGGAAAAAAATACCTTCAAAATGCTTTTTGCATAACTCTTGCTGATTTTTACGTGAAATACCCGCTTAATCCAATTATGACCACTGACCTCCCCCCCCCTCACGTCCCACTTTTTCGGAACGGTTCCCCTCCCCATTTTTTCAGATTTCGACAGTTTCATAGCAAAGGGTCTGGTGGGGTAAAGTGGTCATAAAATCGTAGGTTTTCAACTTAGGTGGATAATAAAAACAATAAATTCTTTAAACACTTCAACTTTTTTTGTTGTTATTTTACATTGCATTATTAAAGAACACGGTACATTGCATTTCAGGAAAAAAATATTGAATTTAAGTAGTTTTATAACACTTTCATTTCCCTTTGTATTTATGACCACTTTACCCCATGGGATGGGGAAAAAGTGGTCATAGCATGGGGTAAAGTGGTCATAGTTTAAAAAAACTGCAAAACCGTTACAAATAACCCTAATTTTTGTATATTTCGGTTATTTTTACAGTTACAAGTATATGTACGAGTATATACGGGTATACACGAGTCTACTATACGTGTCGTGTAGACATGAGTAAACATGTTCATATATGAATAGATACATGTATACATCAGATGCATGCACATGCCTACTCAAGTATATACGTGTATACACGTATATACTCACGCATGTATACGTGATTACCTACAGGAGTGTATACGTGTCTACACGAGTATATACGTATCACGTGTATATGCGAGTAAAGCGTAGAAAAGAACATCATATGCGTGTTTTGCGCTTGTATCTCGAGTATATGCGTGCATACCTGAGTACTTTTTTTGCGGATGCGTACACTTTTATATGCGTATACGCGTACAGTCGACGCATATACGCATATAAAAGTGTACATACATACTTATACGGGTATACACGAGTTAATTCGTGGATATATCCAGTGCGTGTTTGTACGTGTCTATTCACGTAAATATATATGAAAGCACGAGTATATTCGTATGTTTACGTGTAAACACGATTCTATACCTGTTAGACGTATATACGTGCATTTACGTGTATACACCAGTACATGTATCCACGTATATCCACGAGTATATCCGCTAATATACATGTATGCTTACAGAATGAATCCAAGATTTTTTGCAAAATCTAAGTGGTGTGAAAGGGGAAGATAAGAAGCAAAGAATCATAAGGAACTTATGGTCGCTGACGCGCTACATGCACAAAAGGTCAGAAACTGACGTTAGCAAAACAGGTCACAAATTTGTTACACAAAGATGATTTCACCCGACATTTTAGTTTTTAAGACATATTTAGAGCAGTTGTTAAAAGTTACGGCCTGTAGTAGTTCTAATACACGCATCGCAACGAAGGTGCAGCGACTGATGAAAGTTTTTCAAAAGTCTCGTAATTGCAACAGAGTGATTGCGATGCATGTATTACAGCTGCCGCAAATTTCATCAATAACTTTAAAATTTTCTTAAAACCTAAAATGTTGTGTAAAATTGTCTTTGTGTAATAAATTTGTGACATGTTTTGCATCCATCAGTTTCTTGCTTTGCGTGCATGTAGCGCGTCAGCCTTGAGTTTGATTCTGGATGTTTCTTATGATTCTTGCTTCTTATCCTCCCGTTTAACACCTTTTAATAATTTGACCAAGAGTTTAGACTCACCCTGTATACATATATATCATATGCTTATATGCAAGTGTCTACTCGAGTACGTACGCGTATATACGTGTCTCCCTGAGTATATAATTGTTCGCATATATATGAGTATATAAGCGGAAATATATGTGTATAGTCGAATGTATATCTGTATAGATAAAAAATACTTGCAGATACCCAAATACGTGTTTATTGGTGCATTTATGTGAATACGTATATATACGTGCCTACACGTGTATTTGCTTATACATACGCATATACTCGTATATTTAACCCTGTTTATTGTAAAAACAATACATATTAAGTGAAATTAATATTTAATTTATATCTGCCTTAAACTTAAAGATTTAGTGACTTTAGAAGAACAATATTCGTTAAGCCTAATATTATGACCACTTTACCCCATCTTACTTAAATTGTTCTAACAAATTATTCAAATAGATTCAGCTAACTGCTAATGAGTAAGAATTCTTGAGACATGTAGAAAGCTTCCTGTGCAGTCAATCTGTTCATAATTCTAACAAACAAAATTTCCCAAAGAAGTTAAAAAAGGTGTTTAGATTTTAAGAATTTTCATATTTAAACAAAATATTTTTTTTACCAAATAAAATTTTGCCAGTTGTAAAATTTTGTATTCAAAATATAGTTTATAAATGCACTACACTAAAATAAAATATTCACAGTTATTCGAACATTAATTTCCAAGCTATAGCCATTTATTTGAATTATGACCACTTTACCCCATTGACCACTTTCCCCCACCAGACCCTATTATTTTTATTTGAAGGAAAGAGAGTATTATATTAGCCATTAATACTCTTTTGAGGGGGGTAGAGAGTGTGCAAAATTCAAAAGCATAACTATTTGAAGCAAGTTGGGCGAGTGACGGATGTATTCCCCTCTAAAATATAGAAAAAATCATTCAAACCGATCTTTTTTACATGAGTATGTTTTACAAACATTCACTCATTTTTTTTTCAAAAATGAGCTGTGTCTTGTATATATTTTCAGGATACGCTGCCCTACCTTTACATTGATAAATTTGTTTGTTTGTTTTTTAAATCCAAGCACGGTTTTTTTGAGTTAGAATACACAAGAACCTAACATTGTAAAAAAATATCAATAAATAAATGCATGAAAGAAGGCTGAATGTACCTGCATAAACATACACGTGCATCAGACTTAGCTGTAGAGCTGTATTTTCTTTCACCCCGAAATCTTTGTGCGTCAGAAGTTTCCAATAAAATTCTATACGTGAGCGCAATTTTATTGAAATTTTATGACTCACAATACATTCTTCCAATTTCAGTGTGGTGATTATTTACGACATTACATTTCCTTAACCTGAATATTTTAGTTTAAAACGTGGCAATTACAAGCCGTTTGTGCTTTTTATTTTTACAGAAAGTTGCAACAAGGTGTGAGGTGCATTGACGAACATAGTTCACGATGCTTCAACACAGCCCAACAAAGAGTATACGATTCAGTAGTTTCAGAATCCCGACAAGTCATAGAAGATTTGTGCATCGAAGGAGAGTTGCAGCAAGGTGTGTGTGTGTGTGTCTACTTATAGTTTTCTTCCTTTATCTCCATACAAAAATATGTATATGCGCTATTCTGTGGGAAACCAAATTAAAACATTTTAAAAATTTGAAGAAGAGTTAAAATACTAAGTTTTTTATTTTTCTATTACAGATTACTTAAAGCATGCTCCTTGCTTTAAAAATATTTCCACGGATTCAAAAAAGTGCGCTCAAAAGTACAGAAAAATTGCAAAACTGTCACAAGAGTTAGATGAAGAAGACAAAGACACTGGTCTAAAGTCTGTCTGTTGGTGAGAACTTATTCATTTTAAACGTTAAAAATTCCTCAATAGATGAAATGAAAGATAACTACTTTTATGATGAACTACTTACTAAGTCAATGAAGTATTTCTTCTCTAACTATGGAATATCATTTCTTTCTCTTTATTTTTTTTAAGTAATTACATTTTCTCGAATGAATAATATCACATTTTCTTAAATGAGTTAGTTTTAGGCTTTTTAAAATTAATACTCTTTTATTTTCTCGAAAATAAATCATCTGTATCTTTAAAATGTACAAACAATACGTGGACGAGAAACTACTAATAAATTATCTAAAATTTCGTTTTCTAAAAATGTTTCAAAATGTTCGCTTTTCAAAACGAAAATAAAGTTTTCGTCATCCTTAAAAAGGACTAATAATACTTTAACGATCAACTAATAAATTATCTAAAACTTGGCTTTCGAAAAATCTTTCTCTTATGTAAGGCAAGTAATAAGTATTGTTTATACTTATATATGTATATATAAGAATAAAATCTTTCATAACGTGATATTTTATCATATTTCAATGAAGTTTTTCACAACTATCACTTCATTTAATAAATAGCGAAAACTAAAAGGACTTGCAATTTTTCAGGAAGACTCCGAAGAAAAGCATTTCTTTTTACTATACCCAACAAATAAAATCAAGAGTAATGCGGCAGCTGA
Source organism: Uloborus diversus (assembly GCF_026930045.1). Classification (NCBI taxonomy): domain Eukaryota; kingdom Metazoa; phylum Arthropoda; class Arachnida; order Araneae; family Uloboridae; genus Uloborus; species Uloborus diversus. The sequence goes on along the minus strand of NC_072733.1, from coordinate 89,472,831 downwards.
GAAAGTCGACAGCAATTACTGGTGAAATCCGGTTGATTGTGCGAAACTTTCAACCATAATCACCTTTTTGTCAAAAACCTGTCCCAGAAACTAAAATGATACGATTTAAGACGCTATTAAGTAGTTAATTCTACTTTTATTATAGCTTATCTTGACAAAGATTCAACTTTTATGAGTTTAATTCATATAAGGAGAGAAATGATGAAGTACTCATTTCTTGGTTTTAAATCATTTATGCTTTATATGAAAACATTTTGAATCCGCTATGCTTTGCATTAATAGCAAGTTCTTTTGATGTGAACTGTCTTTTGATGTGTCTCTGTGTGTGTGTGTGAACTAAATCACTTCCTACAAAAGCCGTAATGGTGATGATTTTCCCTAAATTTTCTTCGCTATGAGTAGTTACTTGCTTTATTTTTGCATAAATGTTAATGTAGTTGCATGCATACACTGCAAAAACTGATTAAAAACGTATTTTGGGCGGAAAAAAGGGAAATAAAATATAATTTAGTTTTGCGAAAGTGATTGTCGTATACTCTAAAGCAATTAAAACAAATACCAAAACACTTTTTTTTGACTGAAAAGTGCCCTCGTCTCATCTTCTGTATCTTGTATTTCCAAAAAAAAAAGAAAAGAAATTTACCCCACATATTTTTTAAATCACATAAAGCAAGTAAGTAAAAGATTTTTTTTTTTTGAGTCATTGATCTAAAAAGGTGAGTCGCATAAGCTTATACATACACTTGAGAGGACTGGATTCTAGTAGTCAGGCTCAGGTAAAGACATCTTTGGCTTTGAACGAACTCAAATTTGTTTGGGTTTAAAAAAGAGGAATTCTTAAATTGGCAAAATGCCAACAATCATTATCAGCAACTCCTCTTCCCTATTTTAACAAATTAAATTGTTTAAGTCTCAACTGATGGGAGGTCTTTTTAACTAGAACCTGACTGTGATCGGAATTACATAGTAATGTAGGCAGCATTGCAGTGTAAAATGAAATCCTACTACTCATTAGAGTGCTGCACATTGAACTGGCTTATAGCAACTCACGTGCTATAGTGAGACTCCGTAGACAAGGTGCTAAAATTTACTACTGAAATCTCCAATTCTTCCCTCTGTAAATCAGTGTCGAATGGTGAGTTTTGTGCTATTCAACGTCAATTGTGAATTAGCAGTCTACCCTACAAATCGCCTGCTCACGTGTAAAAGAATCACCATGCAAAAAGTAGGGGAAGACCGCCTATATTGGACCGCTGCTTAAATTGGAGGGGGGGGGGCCGAAAATTTAGCGTTTAGTTCTGTGCTACACTCTACTGGTGGAATCCAAAAATTTGTGTCTGAAACCTTTGAGGATGAAGTTTCTTCACATTCGATCTGCATAGCATGAGTTACGGTGTGATTTGTGTTGAAAACGTGTTCGATCTTATTTTGAGAACTTGTATCTAGTAGAATAATATTAAAATTTGTGAACTGAGAAGATTGCTTTTATTGTATTAAAATGTACTCTGTGATGCTGCGCTGGCTTATTGCCGGTTACAGCTGCCTTCTCTGAAAACTGAGCAATTGGTTGGATTGCTTGAGAGGTGTGTAAACTGCAGCAACTGGCATCAAAAAATTATGTGTACTTTTAGGCATAGGATGACAACCTAACTCGTATAGGTCGACAAAATCTAACAGAGGAAGGAATAATATTTTGTAATTTTGTTTCTTTCACCATCAATAATTACAACTAGTAGTGTGAGCTCTGTTTAATATTTGCATCGTTTTCGGTAATGTTTTAAAATTTTTGTTTATACTGTGTCTGCTGGTACTCATCATAGACCTATTTTTATATCAGTACCATAGTTTGCTTTTTTCCCTCTGAAGACGTTTCTCCCCCACCTGTACTATTATAAATATACAGTCGTAACCCATCGTGGTCAAGCAGTACGTGAAGTTAAATTTCAGAGACAGTATCTGTTACTCGTACTGGGTTCTCATCCGGGCAACATTCCTTCTAAACACTTTCTGCAATTGAACATCTAGGGGTAATTGCTTTTGTTGTCATTTTAATTTCTTCACACTGCCCTCTAGGGAAGTCTCTGCGTGCAAAGATTGCGAGAGCCTCTTGAGGTATCTTATTCCTAACAACAGTTAGATTATTATAGAGGAAATAATAGTTTTTTCGAAGTTTGATTGATCCAGTTGGTAAAGAATTTAATTATTTTATGATTTTGGATTTATCACTGTTTTTATAGTGCACTGGCTTATACCAACTACACTTGACATCTCTTCAACAGGTACCTGATTTTGTAGTTCTTTAGATTTACAATTTAGTTCTTGAAAGGACTTTGATGGCTTCTGCCAGTTGCGCAGATTTTGTCTACCAGTAATGAAATATCTTAGCCATTTTCTTTATTTTTCAAGAAACGATCATCAATATAGCAATCAGAGGCCTCTTTACAGTTGAACTCGGTTTAAAAATACTTCAAAACACGACTCAATATGATCTGCCTATTTCCCTAATTCCTCAAGTTTTCCTCCCGACAATGTACACTTTTTATCCAGTATTATGGCTTTGAATTCTTTCATGATATCATATATCATATTCTGGTAAAAGTCTTGACAGTTTCGGAAGAATTTAAAAAGAAATAAGAAAAATCTCTGAACTTGAAATAGTTAAGCCATTTTTACTCACCAACTTTAAACTCCTTGAAAACAAAATGGCGGAAATAGGCGGAAGATGTTTGTGCAGAATATCATAGCATACAGTCTATATTTTATGCTCATAACAAAAGTACAGCCCGACTCGACCCGGAAAGTAAACAAAAAGTTTAATATCTAAAAATTTTAGTGAAAAATAAACACCCAATTTTGACTTAATTTTACAGAGCAAGAAAATGACAAATGGCGAAATAATGCAACGAAGCAGGATTTTAGGTGGAGCTACATACCTTCCTTTTCCATATTCAATAGTTTGTTTTACTAAATTTCATCTCATTCAAATACAGTAACAATAAAACGGAGTCTTAGCATGAAAAGCGTCGAAAGCAAAAGCGAGAGGCTCCAAAAATGTCTAAGTTCCGACTAGCGTACACCAACGGAAATGCAACAGATGATATTTTTACTGCTGTCCTTTGATAGAACAGTTATCTGACTTGAAGTAAAGTAGGTTTAAAACAATTTTCGTCAAACTTTTTTAACCGACGAAAAAACGGAGGAGGTTCTCAATTCGACACGTATATATATTTTTTTTAATGTATGACCACGCATAACTTTTTACAGAACAGTCTGATTTTGATAATTCTTTTTTTATTGGAAAGGGTATACCCCGAAGGTGGTCCCATAAAATTTTTGAAAAAAAAATTCCTACCCTAAGGGTGGGAAAAGGGGGTTGATTTGTTGTTCACTCACAGATTTTTAATGTATGACCACACATAACTTTTTACAAAATAGTCCGATTTTGATAATTCTTTTTTTATTGGAAAGGTTATACCCTGAAATTGGTCTCATATAAATTTGGAGAAAAAATTCTTACCCTAAGGGTGGGAAAAGGGGGAGATTTGTTGTTCACTCACAGATTTTTTTATATATGACCACACATAACTTTTTACAGAATAGTCCGATTTAGAATATTATTTTTTTCATTGGAAAGGGTATAGCCTGAAGTTGTTCCTATATAAATTTGAGGGAAAAAATCCTTCCCTAAGGGTGGGGAAACAGGGGCGATTAGTAGTTCACTCTAAGATGTTTTGATGCTGAATTGGGTATAACAAAAAAAAAAAAAAAAAACCTCACGATGAATGAGATGCAGACTTGTATGTCTCTCGTGTGTACTCTCTTGAGCAGGTAAACGACAGTATCTGCAGAAATGAGTTTTCGAGATATTTGAAGAATTGTGCGCTGGATTCAGTACTATCAACTGGGAAATGTTGGAATTATATTTTTTTTAGCGGAAACCAAATAAGTTAATTTGTACAACAAAGCTAACGTACAAACAATAATGACAAAATGCAAAAAAAAAAAAAAAAGAAAAAAAGATAAAATTGCAGTTATAGCCCTTTACCTGCACACGACAGTGTAGACCTCTCAATCTCTGGTACTTGTGATTAGGGTTAGTTTTCAGTGCCAGTCGTCAAACATTTTTTATGTTCAGGATTTGTATGAAAAAATAGGGCGAAGTTTAGTGATGGTGACATACTATTTTTAACCGACGAAAAAACGGAGGAGGTTCTCAAGTCGACACGTATATATATATATATATTTTTTTTTTTAATGTATGACCACACATAACTTTTTACAGAATAGTCCGATTTTGAATATTCTTTTTTTATTAGAAAGGGTATAGCCTGAAGTAATTCCCCTATAAATTTGAGGGAAAAATTCCTACCCTAACCGGGGGGGGGGAGAGGGGGTGATTAGTTGTTTACTCCAAGATTTTTTGATTCTGAGTTGGGTATTACAAAAAAAAAAATGCTCACAATGAATGAGCTTCAGACCTGTATGTCTCTCGTGTGTACTGCCGTGGGCAGGTAAGCGGCAGTATCTGCAGAAATGAGTTTTCGAGATATTTGAAGAAATGTGTGTTGAATTCAGTAGTACTAACAATAAGAAAATGTTGGAGTTATATATTTTTTTCAGCGGAAACCAAATAAGTTAGTTTGTACAACAAAGCTAACGTACAATAGATGACAAAATGCAAATTCGTCAGCAATTTGTGTTATCGTAGAAATATCGATCACAGTAGGAAAATGCACACGAACATCTTTATACAGTGCATTATTCTTTAGGAGCCACTGCAATGCCACTTGAAGTTTACCTATATCAATTTGAAACTAACTAGAATGTTCTAAATTTTCACGACTTTCTACTACGAGCACTAATCCAGTTTGATTAGGTTCAAGCGGAAGTTGTTCCGCCAGCTCGACCACATCCTGAGCAAAAAGGATTGCCTGCCCTTTGCACCAGTCTTGGCTCAAACGATTTTGAACTTTTATTATTTTAAGAAATGGCACTACTCTGCAAATAAAACGTTTCTCAATTTCCGATAACTCATCAATTTCTGTAGGTATTGCAGCTACCGACATTTTGTTCCAATAGGCCTGGGGTGGAGTTTAATGTTTTTTAATATTGTTTGAGCATCGTGAACAAGTAATTATATTACCTAAAGCTACCAGTTCGTTAGGCAAAATCGAGCCTAAATTTTTAGTTTGCAATTTCCTACGTTGCTGAGGATACAAATTTTTTTGCATATTGAACACGACAAGTCAGCATAAACATTAATTGATTTCTTAAAGTTTTCTGCGTTACACTGGTTTCTTCGATCGCGAGCTGCTTGTCGCATGGCGCTCAGACGATTAGTTCTCTCCTCGGAAGATTCGTGAAGTACCACCATTGCTGAACGGTTACGAGCAGCATCCAAACGCAGCATACGTTCGTCCTCAATTTCATTTGAAACTCGCTCTCTTATCAGATCTAAACGATGAGCGCGTTGCTCTTCACTCTCATTTGAAAGTCGCTCTCTTATCATATCTAAACGACGAGCGCGCTGCTTATCACTTTCTTGCAATAACCTATCGTTATTGTAGCTTCTCATTCTGGACAGTCTTTCCTCGCGCTGACCTAAACTCTCCTGTGAACGTGATAATGTAATTCTCTTTCTGTTTGCTTCCAACTTTTTTTCTTTCTCATTAATAGATTCTTCTAAACATCTTTTCCTCATCCGAGCAGCATTTTTTGTAGGCCTACCTATGTTAGTATATAAAGCCTACTTTTTTAAAATTATTTATATAACACAACAGATAAATGTTAAAATACGATTATATATATCTATATCTATATATATATATATATATATATATATATATATATATATATATATATATATATATATATATATATATATATATATATATATATATATATATATATATATATATATATATATATATATATATATATGTTAATAGCTAAAGTAAGGTAGGTAGCTATTTTAAAAGTAATCAAAAATATAAGCATACAGATTATAGCCACATTAGTAGCTTATAGCCACAAAAAATTATAAAATAAAAACTTTTTAACAAAAAAATTGAACCGCCGAAAAAACTGAAAAGCAAAAAATAATAAACCATTTTAATTAAACCTTAATAACTAAGTTCTTAAACTGATGTAAGTATACCTAAGTATATATTTTTGTAATAATTTAGAGTTTTTAATTAACCTTAATAACTCAGTTCTTAAATTAATGTAAGTATACCTAAGTAGTTTTGAGTCGGTGTCAAACAATAAATAAACAAAGATCCCTAAATTACCTAAATTTAAAGAAATAACCAAATAAAATTAGCAATGTAATGTGAAATGTCCGGCGATAAACATAAATGTTTCAAAAAATGCTCCCTCCACACGCCATCATTAAATCATGAATGCTAGTAGATCTTTTACAACAAAAAGTACCTCTCGTTGGAGCTTTGAAACCTTTGGGACCTCGCACGAGAGAGGCAAACAACCAGTGAGAAAAATCTTCAGGATCATGTATGCAATTAACGGCTACAGTTGTTATGCCATACTTACGCTGAATAATACTATGACCCACAAAACCATTTATTTGAGCTTTTAACAAGATGAGAAATCCTTCTTCAGTATGATGAACAATGATATAAACATTTTGACTGTTGTATATGAGCCAAAAGCTCAGTAGCAGCCAAATACTCGACACGTGCTTCTTCGAGACCAGTCGACGACGTTCGGGTTTAACTTCGTGAACGCTCGGCATTTTCCGGCGAAGGGGCGTGCCGCCATACGCCACCGCTGCGCCTCACGCTTTACAAAAATAATTAATTTGCTTGTTTCTCACCGACTCAAAACTACTTAGGTATACTTACATTAATTTAAGAACTGAGTTATTAAGGTTAATTAAAAACTCTAAATTATTACAAAAATATATACTTAGGTATACTTACATCAGTTTAAGAACTTAGTTATTAAGGTTTAATTAAAATGGTTTATTATTTTTTGCTTTTCAGTTTTTTCGGCGGTTCAATTTTTTTGTTAAAAAGTTTTTATTATTTTGGTTTTTGTCCGGTTTTAGTGGCCAAATACTCCTATGTGCGATGGTCCAATTTAAGAATATGTGATTAAGCAAGCCTTTTTACTTATCACGTTATAAAATAAGTGATTAGTGTAACTTAATAACGTAGTTAGGATTATTTTGAGAATTTTTTAACTTTAATTCAGGAAATTACTTTTGACTTTTTTTTTTCAAGTTTACTTTCTAGAAGCTGCCACCCATAAAACTAGGTGCTTATCCAAAAATTTTCCATTTCAGTTTTGTTAAATATAGTTTTTCAATTTTTCTAAAGTTTGTGCATGTTCACGTTACTTGTTGACTGGTTATTTTATTAATTACAAGGACAGGTAGTTCAGTTAAAGATGATGAAAATCAAACACATTTCTTAATATTTTATAGAAAATAATTTAGTGGTGTCATTTAAATGCGCATTTAGGACTACTTAAAATATAAATTATGGCTTATTAACACTAGAACGACTGACATTTTCTGTATACCTAGAAAGATTGAAGGGGCCAGTGTGGCCCCTACCCATTTTTGGAGTGAATTCTTTTAAAAATTCTTCCTGAGGGAGTCCACATGCCTGATACACCTTCTTTCATGACTAAATAAAAATTTAGTACTTAATTATTTTTAGTTTTTCTCTCTATACTGGGCAAAAGGTTGAATTAGTTTTCCTTTCTAAGAGCAATGGCCACCGTTAGGATGGTAAGCAGTCGGTACTGTTTATAGCATTTGGATATCCAACCGGCTGCATAAAGAGGAAGTTACAGGTTAAACTAGAGTGAATGGCATTTTTTTATGCTAGAACAATTAGGAGAAAGGAAAAAAATAAATTTTTTAATTGTCAAAATGCTTAGGGGCCACTGTGGCCCCCCTCGTCTTTCTAGGTATAAGGTTCAATATTAACAGTACTATGGGGTGAAGGATTAAATGATTAAACAAGCATTCAAATAGTGTCATATAATGAAAAGTCAAAAAATTCCATTAAGTTCCGTTAGATATTATCCGAGTTATTAAACAACAAACTACGCGAGCGGCCACACAGGCCCCTCCGCCTTTCTAGTGTTAAAGCATTCACATTGGATTTTATTGAGTAAGTTGCTTAGAAGCTTCAACCTCATAGATTTGTTTTCTTCTTTTCTCTTTAGCTAAAAGCTTCAATTTCAGTATTGTTAGATAAAATTTCTTTCTTTATTTTTTCTTAATTTGACTGAAATTTATATACTCGTTAACCATTTTTTTAGCTGAATTCTTTATTAAGTACAAGCTGCGTTAATTTCTACCATTATTGGTTTTAGAAGATGTCTAAAAGAGGAAATGTGGTTCTAAGGCGAGAAAAATAATGGAAAGATCCTTAGCTGTTTTGTAGGAATGATGATATGGGGCTATGCCATAAACTTGGTTAACGATAACGGTTTAATAATGCTTTTTCTTCCAGCACACACTAAGCATCGTTTACAGCCCTTAGACGTGGCTCTTTTCAAGCCTGTGTCCACATATTTCAATCGAACCTGTGATACATGGATGCGAGAAAATAAAATGAAGTCCGTTACGCAATATAAAATAAGAGAACTAATAGGCGACTCTTATGGACAAACAGCAAGCGTAGCCAATATTTTGTGAAAGGATTCTCTAGAATAGGTGTTTGACCTGTTAGTACAATTGTGTTTAATGACAGTGACTTTGCAGCAACCGAGTCAGAAGTTTGTTGTCCAGATGAGACTACCAAAGTAAACATGCTACATGTTCTGTGTTAGCTGTTCAGGATGCACGAAAACAATGTATGGACAAAATTAATACAAGTTCCGAGGAATCAGTGGTTAATTCTCATCAAGTTATGATCGTCGGTTCTCTTGATGATTTTGTTAAGGTGGCACACATATTACCTTTGCTTAAAAATTAAAGTCAGAAGAAGGAAACCTGCTTCGGCAAACATTCTAACGTCATCGTCACAAAAAAAGGACACAGAACAGAAAAAGCCGCAAAAGAAGGAGCAAAAAACCACACAAAACAACTGATATTGCAATATTTGCCATAGAGATGAAGTGAAAAGCATGATTTAGTGTATGAAATACCATCAGTGGGTTCATCAACATTGCGCCTAGTTAGCCCAAAGCAAAGGACATTCTATTGCTAATCCTGTAAAAAGACTGAACAGTTCAAATGCAAGTTATTATATCATTTGCTATTGCGGTCCAATTCAGGAAGCGCATGGTTCAATATAGGCGCATATACTCTCTTAAATTGGACTTTTGCAACTTTGTTCAGAATAATGTTTTTAAAAACTATCGTCATATTTACAGAAAATGTAAGTACCTATGGCGGTTCCTAGTTAAATTTGACTTTAAATGCTCTACTTTTTATTTTTATTTTGCTTCACATTTAGCTACACGGACCTCTTGCTCTTAGGGGGTCCAATATAGGCGGTCTTCCCCTACAGTATAAGACTGTAAAAGTAATGCGTAAAATATTAATAATTTTTGAAATTGTAGGAAATATTGAACTTTCTGAAGCATATACATTGTACAAAGAAGCAATTATGTCTTCTAGAATATTTCTCGAGTTTCTCTTACGAGTGCTTCCCTTTTCATGCATTAATATGGGATCAGTGTTGACAGATAGTGCTCGGTCTTTTTTGAGAAGTTTTCTATACAAAACTTAAAAAGTGCGCCCTAATTATAAATTGCATTTTATTGCATTGTACATGCAATGCAAAATAAACCTATAAAAATAATAGCTTTACAAAAATTTATAAAACTCAGCTATGGCTATAAATTTTAGCTAAAACCTTAACTATTTAGCGAAAAAAATCTTAAATTTTGTTAAATTTTAACTTTTAGAACTCATTAAATATTTTCAGTACATTAGCTTAAATAAATGTTAACATATATTTATCATCAGATTAATTTCAATAAATACATTACATACGCAAGTGTGAGATTGCATACGTAGCTCGGACGAAGGGACGCATCTATTTTAGGGACAACATGCAAAGTTCTGCAGTATTTCTCAGACGCAAGAGAATGCTAAGTCCTAAGAAGTAACCCGGCGTTAACAAAAGCTCCACTCTCCTTAGGCTCACTTTATTTGACGGTTCTACTGTATTTCTCAAAGTCAAGGAAAGGCAAAATCCTAAAGTAACAGTTAAGTAAACAAGATGTCCGAACCCTTTAGTATCCTTCATTAGGAGGTTCTACTGAACTTCTTTAACTCGAGAGGAAATCCTAGAGTAATACCGCTATCCATCGGAGAACTACAAAAGATCGGTTGGGTGGTAGCGTGTTGGTAAGGCGTTGGCCTTCTATGCCTTGGTCCCAAGATGGGGTTCTGACCCGCGGTCACCAGTCGGTAGATCTGCGAAATGCAGAAAATCGTCAGCTCCCATTTCGTGTGTTATGCGCCACGTAAATGACTATTTTGGCTTTGAATGCCCTTGGCAAAATCATATCCCTAGCACAGTTTCGCATCGAAGAGAGCCCAGGTGCCTCCATCTAGTGAAAACTGGAAGTCAAACTTATCTGTGCCATCTGCGCCTTCATTGGAGGCGCAGGCTGATCAAATATTTTTTGAGCCTCGAAACGGTTTCTCTAGCTAGCTTCTATGTAATAGTTTTGAATAAACTCCTGTTTGATGAAAATTGCAACACCATGAAGGAAGCATCATAGTTGAATGAAATTTAACACACAGTTGAGTGGTAATGGTACAAATAAATAATTACATTTTCAAACCAAACTAACAATAAAAAGAGATAGAAATTTAGTATTTTTTGTGGCCACCACGCGCCGCAATAAGAGCTGCTACACGACGCAGTATGGAGTGAAACAAAGTTTAAATATCTGCCTTCGGAAGAATATTCCTTATTGCTTGTATGCGCAACCAATTTTCGTCTGTCGAAGCAACAGGACGAGGATCACGAGCGAGACGCCGCCTAACGAAATCCCACACATGTTCAATCCGTGCCATATCCGTGGAATATGCAGGCCAAGGAAGAATCTGTACCTGCTGCGAATCAAGGTAGGATTTGACAGTCCTGGCGACATGTGGACGGGCATTATCCTGCTAGAATACAGCCCCTGGCAATCCTTGCAGGAAAGGAATTGCTTGGGGCTGTAAAACTTCGTTGATGAATCGGGTATTGTTCAAATTGCCCCCAATTCGTAGCAATTGTGATCGTCCATGATATGCTATGGCACCCCAGACCATAACTCCGGGTGTTCCTCCACTGTAGCGTTCGATAATGCACTCCAGAATGTGCCGTTCACCGGTATGGTGCCTGACACGAATTCGGCCATCATGGTGCCACAAATTGAAGCGGGATTCGTTAGAAAAGACGACCTGATGCCAATCAGCACGCCAGCTCCTATGCACATTGGTCCATTGTAGCTTCAGGTGGCGATGGTTTTGCGTGAGAGGAATCCTGTATAAAGGAACCCTTGCGCGCAGCCCACGCTGCAGCAGACGTCTCCGAATTGATGAAGTACACAATGAAATACCTGTAGCTGTTGACCACTGCGCTGCCAATTGTCTAGAAGAAGCTGTGCGTCCGTCAGCGCCATACGCACCAGGTGTCTGTCATCGCGAGCTGACGTCACATTTCGGGATCCACTCCTGGATTTCCGAGCTGTCCGACCCTCGTCCGTCCACTGCTTCCAAACACGCATGATTGTGCTGCTGTTACGCTGCACACGAGCGGCCCGATAAGACAATCCAGCTTCACGAAGGCCGACGATTCTGCCCCGTTCAAACTCCGAAATTTGCTCAAATTTCGCTTTCTTTCCTTGAAGAGGCATATTAAAGATTCAGTTAACGTTTACTCTAGCATATAACCACCGATAATCATACACGTCTCGCTTCATCCATCTATTCATATTCGGTTCGATCCGCCATTCAGAGGGCGCTGCTCAGCATACGCATACGTTACCGGTCTGCAATTCTAATCTTTTGCATATCATGCCCTACTTTACATTTCCTGCAATTTCCAGCAATTTTAAATTTTCTATAGAGCTTACTTTTGTCACCCTTATTTCATACTTTTAAGCTGGTGTCATAAAAAAATAAATAAAGAAAGAAGAAAAATAAAAGAGAAATTCCGTGACATCTTTTCAAATCAAACTTCTTAAAATAGCATAGTTAATAGCTTTTTGCTTATACGTAAAAGAAATATTCACACTAAAGGTTTTACTTAGATTTTTTAAGGTCCAGAAGCAATAAACTTTGTTGACTGCATTTATAATGTATACAACTTATAAATTTTCGAGTAGAAAAAGATCTCAAAACATTTTCTTGGTAAAGAACTCGTATATGTATCGTATCATGATACTTTATTTTCAAAATCTGATCGCAACAAGCAGAATTTAACTAATAAAAAAAAATTCGTAACTTTTCCAGCTTATTAATGAATATTATGGATGGCAAATACTTTAGAGCTATAGTTTTGAAATTCTGCGAGCAGAATTTCGTTACTGAACTTGTCAGCGGAATAATTTATCAGTAAAATTGGATGGAACAAGGTAAACTATCGATTAGCATCTATAAATAACGTAATCAATGTTGATTATTTTCATTATGATTACTGAAATTCAGTTAATGAGCTAGTGTTTTCAGCAACACATACTAATCAGGAAAACTCCTAATACTTTTGACGCGTCTAATTGAATATTTCTATCATTTGCTGTGTTCCGTTTCGCGGATTTTGTTTTCTCGCGGGTCTGTGCAAACTTTCTGAGAGGCCCCTTCGAAAAGTTTTTTTTCCCTTTTAATTTTAAATTTATTTAAAAGTTATTTATCTTTAATTTTTTTGATTCATTATTCATTTAACAATAGATGAATTATAATATTTTTTTTACAAATGGACTCCTAAAATCAACTCACTCATAACAAATTATTATTTTTCATCTTCTTCCCATTACAGTTGGAGAAAAATAAAGAATTTATGATAAAAGAAACATAAAAGGCTCGAAACTATTATGTGGTGTTTATTTTAGCAATTTTTAAAACTTGTTGGTAATAACGAACTTTGCAATTTTCATTCATTTACTCAACAATCCCTTCAGAGCTGGGGGAGAAAAAAAATCTTGTACTCAGAACATGGAAATACTTCATTAGTAGGTAAAAGGAACGATTTATCATTTTTACGCTTACAGTAAAACCTCATTAATCCGAACCCTCTTAAACCGTATTTCGCTTAATCCGGACAATCATTTAGATATGCTGCATGAATAAAAGGCGAATTGGCACAATAATGATAAATATAATGCGCATGCATTTCGAGGGATGTTCTGTTAATAACTGAGGGCTATACTGAACTCAGTACACACAATGACGGACGACGAGAAAGAAAAAAAACGAACAGAGCGCATGTGGGCCATTCTTCAATAAGTGTAACTTTTCTGTCACACGGCTTTTACAGTAAAAACTTTAAGAAACAATTCATTTAACAATGATTTTTTAAATCATCAAAAATATGTCTATTTAAACCTGGCAGCATGTTTTTAATAATAATTTTTATTTTAGTATATTTTTGGTTCACAACATGTGAATTCTCCCCTCCGTGGCATGTCACACACCTGGTGTGACTGTATATGTTGCTTAATAACTTGTTTAATTAAAAGTATATACTTATTTGTTTATTATTCCTTTCACAAATGTCTCAAATACTAACCGTTTACGTATATTTAATTTTTTAATATTGTGTTTTAGTTTGTTTTATTAGGATAAGAAGTCATGTCACACAATAAATTCTCACCTCCGTTACCTAAACACAAAATACCATTCCTCATTAACACGTGGCAGTAATGACATTAAATTTTATTTTCCATGATGCAAGGGAGCCCCTTGCTCATTTTTAGCCACAGTTGAAGTTGTCAGATTTTTGTCGAAAAACAAGAAGATAGATTTTGCTTTAAAAACTTAGTGTGGTTATCCTGACTTCTCACCTCCGTGAACTTGAATTTCAGGGATATAAACTAATGTAAAAAAAGAAGTGAACATATTTTCATATGCTTAACATGTGCAGATAGAAGCAACGAAGAAAAAAAAAAGCCTGAAAAATATATCTATTATATCTATGTTCATGGAGAATTCCTCAACTCCGTGAATCGCACCTCCGTGACAGAGCTATCAGTGTCATTATTTCTGAGGTGAAAATAAATGATGGAGGGTAAATACATCAATAACAGGCATTCTACCAAAATTATAAATTGCCAGTATATCCTCAAATTTACTAAATACGATTTTTAACATACATTTGAAACAACTAATTAAGCCGTACTTTAATTAAGAGAGCTTAATATAATATTCCCACTAATCATTAAAATAGCTTATTGTTTACACAATTAACAAAATTACTACTTTGATATTAAATTGGCCTCGATTTTTAAATATTAAAAGTATTTTTCTTTTTCGTTTATTTTCGTGAACAAGACATTTTTTTATTTCTTTTATTTATGAGTAAAATGATTGGAACTTAGCTTGATCATTGTTTATGGTTACTTCTAGTAGGTAACACTTTCATGTAAGAATGAAAAAAAAAAAGGTTTCGAAATTGAAAAATATTTGCGTTCAAAAATTACGTTTTCTGGAGAATGAATCATGTGTGACTTTTCGTCACATAAAAGTTTGCCGATTAGAGTTTCGAAGCCCTCGCACAAAAATTTTCACTGCAATACGGCTCCTCAAAGCACTATTACGTATATATTTAACACTACATTTTTAACGTTTCTTTTAGTTTTGGTGACAAGATTTCTGTACCAACGCATGCCTGTGCAAAACACTGCTTAACAATGATGCTGGCTGCAACGTCCATCCCAAACACAGTAAAACCAGATTTTCACTGTATGTGACTGGAACTTTTTCCAAAGAAATTGCAGAAGCATACTCCATGAAAGAGCTCTTCCTCTGAAGAAATCTTTTGCAAGTTTCTTCACGTCAACTGCCTTAGTTGCTGTTGTGAAAGCAGTAAAATTTAAAACAAAAATAACTGATTTTGTTGTCTTTGACGACATATGGAGCAAATATAACAGGCAGGATTTTATTGGATCCATCTGCGCTCTCGTTGAGGATTAGGCTAAATTTTGATGATCTCGAAATCCGATCTGAAATTAGTTGAGCCAAGATGTCATTGCTCATATCTTCTATTCTGCTGTAAGTTTATAATCCCGTTTGGGACTACTTATTTTCAACTTTCTCTCCCACCCCCCTTTCACAACATGATATACCGCATCGTCAACGCAGTTGGTTTCAGTACGCAGTATTCGGGAAGCAACTCATTGTGATTCTCCTTACTTTGCTATCAGGTAGGTACACAACTTCGAATGTTTCTGTTAAGATCGGTTTGTCGGCGGGTCAGGCAAAGAGATACGAGAAGTGGCTACGTTAATGTTTCACCGAATCCTGAATTCAGAAAGTATTGTATTCATCTATTTCCCAACTTTTTGCAACTTGAATAAGTGTTCTTTCATTTTTGCCGGTGTTAGAGTGAAATCATTCCACTTAACATTCAAAATAATGCTCGATTACACTGACTTCCATCTCATTTCATTATACAGGTGAATCCATACTGAATGTATCCGACCAACCATTTTCTTCCCGTTAGTAAAAGGTAGTATTTATATGCATGACCTCTGGATGCTTTCCAGACCCATGTTTTTATTTACGTCAGTAATAATTCACGATCAAAAGATCATTGCCTTGTATGCCTTTTGTATAGAAAGAGTTCGAACGTGTTGCATTTTGTATAAATTAAAATAGTGTAAATTGTTTACGAAGCTTCTTATGCTGTTGATGGCTCAATCTTTAGCTGAGTTGATTATTAGCAGAGACTATGAGACCGAGACATCTGCTTTATGCTAAAGTCGGTTTCTTTATCCATTCCGGCATTGCCACCAATCCACGATGCTAAAAACAGTCATAGCCGAAATCGTAAAGCGGTTTCCGTATATAAAGCAATTCTAACCGATAAATCTAACTTAATAATACTAGTTGTAAAGTTGTAATAAACAAAAATTGTTAAATACTTAGTATGCCATTTTTTATATTATAGTGCATTAAAGGATTTCACTGTGTGCAAGCATGAACACGTGATTAGAGACTGTGGTCCAACAGCAAGTCAGTTTCTTCAACGACACATGGATCGAATGTCTGGTTCCTTAATAAACGAGCACTGTGTGCTTTATACTTACGGTTCGGATTCCTGCTCATCTGAATCCAGTCATTTTATACTTTCAAGAAAAGACACTACAATTCACCAAATTATAATAATCTTAGTACTTGCTATTTTCTTTTGGTGAAGAGATAATAGCTCATTAAGAGTCATTTTTTCTTAAAGCTGGACAAAGTGAATGGGGGCCCGATAGTTGATGCCTTCAATTTTCCTGAAACTTTTAGGATATTTTACTAGTATGGTGATAAGAAAAGTGAATATTCTTTCCTCTCTAATTTGACTTGTTGGCCCTCAAGTGGAGGTCAAAGTTTAGAGTCCTGAGAAAAAAAAGAGCTAAATATATGATTGCTTTGCTTCAAAAGCAATTAGTGAACCAAGCCAATTCTTTTAAATAAGGATACTACTTGATAATAGGTACATGCTAGCATAAATATTTTGGTGGCTCACTCATGGCTTTGAGGGCAAAGGTCAATTGAAACTGCTACTTTTTTTACATTTTTGCCTTGTTTAGGGGCGGATATCTGCTAAAGCCGTGAGTAACCCTCGGAAATAAGTATATGATTAACTACTCACCACAGTATAGTACTAAGAAAAATATAAAATATCTTTCGTTTCTCTTGGCTTTAGTAGTTAAACGGTCTCAAAATCGATGATTTTTCAAAAATCCCCAAGTTTAGAGGTCAATAACTTGAATCGCGACGGGTCAGAAACTTTGGGACATAGCTGTAGTTATAGTCCAAGTGTTGCAGTTTAAAGTCCAGGTTAGAAACCCATGTCAACTAATCAACTTTTTTAATTACGTGGTCTCAAAGTTGATAATTTGGAACAAAAATAATCACAATTTTAGGTCAATTACTCTAAAACGCCTGAGTAAATAACTTTGAACAAGAGCTGTAATTATGCTCTACGTGATGTAGTTTTAGACTCATGTAAGAAAACCATAAGATCTAATCATCTTACTTAATTAAACGGTCTCAAAAATGATGATTTCAGTATGAAAGAGCGTTTTTTCACGAATTTATATGCGTGCTACTCAAAATCATATGAGTTCAAACTCACATAAATACTAGAACGAATCAACAGTCAAATGTACTTTAAGCTCTCGAAATTTCATGCATCCAGTGTTCTAAAAATTTCCCGTAACCTTGACCACCAACATGGCAATTCTTCTCACAAAGTTGATCCGCCGTTTTGAAGCACTATATTTTGGAGATCCTCGATTCTCAGGATTTGGATCTCGGAAGCTGAAAATTTGCAAGGTTGGTTTTAAAGACATCTCTCTAAAACCTCTTTAAAATTTCATCCCGTTCGGGGATGATTGAGCATGGACAATTTGAGAAATTTAGGAAAGTTGACGTGGAATCACCCTGATATAACATCGTGACAATTCACATGCATCGTTTATTATTTTTGACTTTACAATGATAATAAATCATTTATTTTCAACTATATTTTAGGAAGAATTTTGCAGTTGGGTAAGAGATTGAGTTCATAATTACAGTAGAATTTGCATATACACTACTATTAAATAAAGCTCAAAAGTAAAAATATAAATACAGCGTCAAAAAAAAAAAAGAAAAAAACACATTTTTGTTAGACAATAACAAAAGATGCTGGTGAAATGTACATAATGATTATATCAGAGTGATTCCACGTCAATTGACATAATTTTTCAAACTGTCTCCGCTTAATCATCTCCGAATGGGATGAAATTTTAGAGGCGTAGAGATAGATGTCTTTGAAACTAATCTGATGCTTATTTTCAGCTTCCGAGAGCCGAATCCTGAAGCACTAGGATCTCCAAAATATAGTGCTCCAAAATGGCGGATCAGATTTCTGAGAAGAAATGCCATTTGGGGTCAAGGTTACAGAAAATTTTATTACACTGGAAGCATTAAATTTTGAGAGCTTAAAGTACATTTGGCTGTTGATTCGTTCTAGTATTTATGCGAGTTTGAGCTCATACGATTTAGAGTAGCACGCATATAAACTCGTGAAAAAACGCTCTTTTATACTGAAATCATCATTTTTGAGACCATTCAATTAAGTAAGATGATTAGATCTCATGGTTTTCTGACATGAGTCTAAAACTACTCTACGTAGAGCATAATTACAGCTCTTGCTCAAAGTTATTGACTCAGGCATTTTAGAGTAATTGACCTAAAACTGTGATTCTTTTTGTTTCAAATTATCAACTTTGAGACCGCATAATTAAAAAAGTTGATTAGTTGCCATAGTTTTCTAACCTGGACCTTAAACTACACCACTCGAACTATAACTACAGCTGTTGACCCGTCGCGATTAAAGTTATTGACCTTTAAACTTGGGAATTTTTGAAAAAACATCGACTTTGAGACCGTTTAATTACTAAAGTCAAGAGAAACGAAAGCTATTTTATATTTTTCTTAGTACTATACTGTCATGAGTAGTTAATCATATACTTATTTCTGACGGTTACTCACGGCTTTAGCAAATATTCGAGCCTAAATGAGGCAAAAAAAGTATAAAAAGTAGCAGTTTCAATTGACCTTTGCCCTCAAAGCCATGAGTGAGCCACCAAAGTATTCATGCTAAAATGTACCTAGTATCAAGTAGTATCCACATTTAAATGAATTGGCTTGGTTTACTCAATGCTTTTGAAGTAAAACAATAATATATTTAGCTCTTTTTTTCTCACGACCCTAAACTTTGGCCTCCACTTGAGGGCCAACAAGTCAAATTAGAGAGGAAAGAAGGTTTACTTTTTCTTATCATAGTACCACTAACACATCCTGAAATTTTTATGAAAATCGAAGACATCAACGATCAAAAGTGTCCAGCTTTTAAAAAAATGACTCTTAAACTCTAGTATATCAGGTTCTGAAAATGCAAGACGATGCATGCAATGGACGTGCATGAATCAGAAATACAAAGCATGATGCTAAAAATAACCTATATACGAAATAGGGTCTAGATTTGTTGCTTTCGGTGATAAATAATGCTCCATAATCAAATTTGATTAGAGTTTATTTTATCAGAAGTTTTTATGGAATTAATATTTCCAATGCGCCATAATTATTTGAGTTGCTCAGAAGCAAATGAGGGTAAGTCGGCCTTTTTAAGCTTTCTGATTTTCCATAATGTAAAGAATTGAATTCTTTTTAGTTGTGAAATAATAAGAAAGAGTACATGATGTAATCATTGCATACTTTTCTGGTCAAAATTATAGCCTTAAATTTTTTTAATTACTTCATAAAGAAAAACCTTGATTTAGTTATTTAAATTTTTCCTGGACTTACTGCATTGGCTTATGAACAACTCAACTTTGTGAAAGGTTTTTGAAGGTAATCCTTTCGATCTTTTTAATTGGTAAAATTAATCATTTTGTTCTTGTGGTTATTTTACTAAGACAAAATTACATACTTTGAATACTTTCAAATGATGTCAAATTTGTTGCAATAATTTACTGGCAGAATGATATATTTGGCAGTAAATTCTAATTAACTTAATTTATTTTCAATGTATTTTTTTTTTTTTTTTTGCCTTCAAAAAATAAGCCTCAATAAAAAATACATTATTAAAGTTTTTTTTTTTTTTGCATTTTACAATTTGCTGTGTACAGGTTTGTGAACTTATTTTCTAAAATTAAAAAGCTAAAAAAAACACGCTTTAGTAGCAAAATGAACTAAAAAGTTAAAAATAATCTTTGGATCACAAGTATATAAAGTAATTGACCAAACACTTAATTTTACTGTAATAAAAAAAAAGCGTGGGGGGCTGACTATTTACATTTTTGCATGGATAACAAGTGGAATAAATTTAAGACAACTGATAAGAAGCCCCCCCCCCCCCACGCTTTTTTTTCTATTATATCAGGAAAATTGAGTGTTTGGTCAATTACTTTATATAGTTATCATCCAAAGATTATTTTTAACTTTTGAGTTCATGTTGCTACTAAAGCGTGTTTTTTTAGTTTTTTGAGCTATTATTTTATTTTTTACTTTTTAGTTCATTTTGCTACAAAAGCGTGTTTGTTTAGTTTTTTAAGCTATTATTTTTCCAAATAATATTTAGATACTAAATATTGCTAACACTTGTAACTCTTAAATGAAATCTTTGTGCGTGTATTCGATTTTTATAATGGAATGTATCCTAGTGTTCTATTGCATTATTTGCATCTGACATTTTGAATGCTTTCTGGTAAATTCATGCGCAAACATTTTTACACTCCGCAGCTCTGGTTTGTACGTTGTAAGTAATTATACTAAGCCATTGGCTATTTGTACAAAGGAAATTTGGACCCACAAACATACAAGTTAAGCTAATAAAAGCGTGTTAATTAGAATAAATTAATAACTTATCGTTAATAAATGAATTTTATTATAGAATATTGCATTGTCATCGGGTCTGTGGTTGCATTCCAAATTTTAAAAGAATCCGATCACAAAAAGGGGGCGAAAATTGAGTTGCAAGATTATAAATTTAATTTCGGTGTAGACAGCATTAGAACGCACACTCAACGATTCCCGGAGGTGGACGACAGCGAAGACCCACGCCTTAGACTGCTCGGCCACGAACGCTCATAAATGGGTGAAATGTACTAACAGTAATAAGCCACTAGCTCTTAATCCAAAGGAGAGTTACTCACAAACATTCAAGTGAAGCTAATAAAAGCGTGTTAATAAAGAGTAGACAATTGATTTAGTAATATATCCGGCAAAGTGCATCACAAGGCTTTCTAGCTTTTATTTATTTATTTATTTATATTTTATTAGAATGTACCAAAACATTTGTAGTGTTGCAGAATTATCAGCAATGACTCAAAATTAACAGAAAAACCTCATTTTGAAATTGTTATCTACACATATAATTAAGCTTTAAATCATAGATGAAGATTTCCTACATCAAACGTTTATAAAGCCAAAACTTTCTTGATCATTTTTAAAAATCCATAAAGACATTTCTTCACTTTCTGTACCAAAAAAAAAAAAGGTTTAGAATATTTATACAACAATTGCACTTTATTTCAATGCATGAAAAATAAGACGTAATAACTTATAGCAGGTAATTAGTAAGCAGCATATAAGAGTCTCGACTTACATATTGATCAACTAATGTAAAATATAAATAATGGTTTTTCTTTAATTATGATAAAAATGATCCCGAAGCATTCCGAAGCATTGTAAACAGTAAAATGCTCATGTTAATGATGTTTTTGCTGATATTGAGATTGGAAAAACAATATACATTCGAGTAATTCTTTGTTGATTCTTAGTTTTCACGCTGTCATGGATCAATTTTGGTTATGATGATTCTGTTGATGAAAAATGATAGATCCTAGAAAACATAAATTAGATTAGGACTTAATATATTTCCTTTTGATTCAGTGCCAAAAAATGTTGGTCTGTCATTTTTCAATATCAAAATGTAATTATTTTCATCATATAATTTTTTTAAAATCAATATTTGGATATGATATTTTATGAAAACTTCAAAAATGAACAAAAGGACAACATTACATGAAGCGATTCGTGATATACGTAACATATATCTGAGAAATTTGCTGTTACATTACTATAAATATATCGTTTTGTTTTTTTTATCAGTTAAGTATGTGTACATATTATTACACTGATAAATAAAGTTTTATTTTGAATTGTTGTACTTTTTAAAATCAGTTTGAAGCTTTTGAAGTTGGGAGATGTTTGAACCTGTTTTAAGTGTAAGTCAATGCTACGAGTATTTTTTAAAAGATGACTGAAAAAATAATTTGTATATTTGTTGAAACATTAATCAAATAAATTTCTTATGAGTTTTTCAATCTACTGTTGAAAAACTACATTTTAACTGAAGGAATAATATCTTCTGAAACTTTCCATACACGAGAGGGCAAGGTATGCAGTGGTACGGCTTTTACCTCTCGCGATCAAAATTGAGGGTTCAAACCCGACCCCAGGCGATGGATGCAGAAAATCGTCGGCGTCCATGTCGGATAGTACCTCAGTTCTTTTTTATGTATTTTTCTCTCTAATAAGAAGATTTTCTTATGAGCACAAGTGTGTATCTGGCTCTAGTTAGTCATACAATGACTTTAAATAGGGAAAAACACCTTGGGCCAAAGTAATATAAACGCAAGGGTAAAATTACTCCCCCTCCCCTCCAAAAAAAATTGATAAGTGCAATAACACTTTGAATAACGAAGTAATAACTATTCAAAAATTGAATTAAGAATACTCTGGATGTGTGAAATTTTTTCCACATCTAAGAAATAGGAATAGTATAACAAAATTATTGAGATAAGATGAAAAAAGTTCTAAAATTTGAGCCAAAGTGGCCAGTAATCACGCTATTTTTCTAATAAAGTAGTTTGGAAATGAAAAATATTTTTCATCAAACGGATGAATAAATAAAAGAAGGAATGAAGAAATAAATAGATAATAAAGCAATAAACGTATAAATGAATAAAATAATTAATCAATACATGAGAAAAAGTTATGAATGAATAAAATAGTGAAGGAATAAATAAGTGAATTGTTAAATAAAGGAATGTAAATAAATTTATTAATAAACGAATACGTCAGTGATTTAATAAATGATTGAATGAGTGAAATGACACTATTTCTTTTTGCTCCATCTGCTTAGCCTCGCATGCATTTGACTAACATTGTACGAAATATTTAAAATAAAAATGAGCTTATCATTAAATAAATAAATACTTCACCAAATATTAGTAGGTCTCAATTAATATTCAAAATGTTAACAACAAGAACTTTATCATCTTTAAATAATAAAAATAATTTCTCATTTACCACTAAATACAACGGTGTGAGTAGTATTATGTCTTGAAAATTGCTTGTATATTATCAAACGCTTTGATTTTCAGACACCTTTTTCCTGACTGAAATAGACAACATGTGGTACTGCATGGTCAAAACAGAGTAAATACTTTACCATTTCACTTTGCCCCACATTCCCCTTCTATCATTAAATGCTAACAAAATCAAATCGTACCTATAACTTGTCTTCCCGGGGTGTTGATGAATACTTAGCATTTTCTGCATTTAAGAGACAGTAAATGATGAAATTCTCGGTAGTGAATGTTCAATAATACTCAAAAGAAAGATAGCAGGTATTCTTTCTGGATCCGGTGTTCATGTCCGGAATAGACAACATGTGGTACTGCATGGTTAAAACAGAGTAAATATTTTACCATTTCACTTTGCCCCACATTCCCCTACTATTTTTAAATGTTAACAAAATCAAATCGTACCTATAACTTGTCTTCCCGGGGGTGTCGATGAATACTTAGCATTTTCTGCATTCAAGAGACAGTAAATGATCAAATTCTCCGTAGTGAATGTTCAATAATACTCAAAAGAAAGATATCCGGTATTCTTTCGCACAAATAAAATATCACGTGTGCTGTACTATTGTTTTCAAATTTTGCCACAAACGAAGAAAATATTTTACGATCACATATCAGAAAGAGCTCTAGGAAAATTTATGAGCATATAAATAGGTTATTAACCCACTCATTATAAAGGTCAGACGTGTTGCGCAATTGAATGACAGTTTTCTGGTAAATTTGATTGAAAGGGTGGTCAGAATCTAAATTAAGTTTGCTAATGCAATGTAGTTAATACTTCTGTAGTCTTAAACATGTAATTATGCTAATTTTCACTGGTCATTATTCACTGAGGATTTAAACCACAGGCAGACATTGCTGCTTCCTGCAGGGGTTGTTAAGAGAGTAGTAATATTACGCTCATGAGTGATATATGTGAAAATTATTAAAGATCTGAAAACAAATTGAGAAGTTGTGCATCGAATAGAGCAGCGGCTCTCAACCTGAAGGGTGAAGAAAAAATTCTTCGGGGGGGGGGGGGGCCTTAATGCATAAAAAATAAAGTAAAAAGTGAAACTAACTATAACTTACTCAGTTTTCGAGTCATGCGTAAATATTTTCGACATTACTGCCTTTTTGAGGTTTTTAGTGCAGTTTTTTTCCACTTAACTCTATGAGCCTATATATTTTCAGTACTAGCGTACATCAAGTCAAAATATCGCAGAAAGCTGGACATTAAAAGTGAGTGAGTTTCGTTATGTCACAGCCACAACCAATATTCAAGAACTTGTCAGTGACAAACAGTGAGAGTTCTCCCATTGATGCTCTGAGAGTGACTGGAATTACATGCCAACCTTACCTAAGTAATTGAAATTAATTTATCTTTAGTTCCTTGATTATTTGATTTCGTGTGTTTTAATACTAATAACATGTCCAAAATAAGTTAAATGTAGTAATATCAAATTTTCTATACAAAATTATTATCAATATATTTTTATTTTATAACCAGTTTCACTTTCGAATTGCGATTGTACTACTTGAATTGATCACATATCGTGGTGCGTGAGGAGGTGACGTGACCCTTCATCGGTGTTCAAAGGGAGGCGAAGAGCCTGAAAGGTTGAAATGAGAACCCCTGAAATAGAGATAGCAATCGTTAACCCTGCTTTTAGCTTCCTCTCCCAGTCTGCCTATAACTTAAAGCTATTGGTTCATATGTGATTAAAAAATAGAAGCATACTATCAGTTATTGTATAAAACTACTACTAAAACAAACATCGAAAAATATTTTGATTATTAGTACATTTCTTAATATACTAGGTATTTCAAGAGTAAAAACTCAGCGATATAACAACAGAAATTAAAAACATTCTTAAAAGCATATTAGTTAGCAAAAAATGTCAATATCTTTGGAAAATTTCTGACAATTTTCTTCCAAAGTTGCTGATGTATTTAAAAAGCTCAATTATTTATCTTTACTAATAATAAAGCTAAAAGTCTCTCTGGATCTCTCTCTGTCTGGATATATCTCTGTCTGGATCTTTCTCTGTTAGGATCTCTGTGACGCGCATAGCGCCTCGAGCCTAGAACGTTCCGCCGATTTTCATGAAATTGGCACAAAATTAGTTTGTAGGATGGGGGTGTGCACCTCGAAGCGATTTTTCGAAAATTCGATTTTGTTCTATTTCTATTCCAATTTTAAGAACATTTTACCGAACAAATTATCATAACGTGGAACTGTAACTTGTGCGAGCAATTTGGCGAGAAATTCACCATCCATTATTCGTAAATATACAAGAGAACCGAATGACCTTTTAATTTCCTACTACGGGCAAAGCCGTGCGGGTACCACTAGTGTCTAATATGACTGGACTATTACCTGTCTACGGCAGTCAGGAGTCTGGTTTTTCACCAAAACCGTCGCAATCAAGTGCGTGAATTGAGCTGAAAAATCGTCACTAAAAGCCGTTTGCATCTTTCAAAATGGTATAAACTTGAATAATTTGCAGTTTCTTGATTCAGTACTGTTGCACCGGCTGTTCCGTCATTCCTCTTGATATTAAATATTCCGACGAGAGATGACATTAACCCAGTAAAACTCAGACGCTATTGACAGAAGGGGAAACATTTACCCATGCGCAAAAATGTTCAAGATCAGATCATGCAAGCACACTCAATGCCTATCCATTAGGTTTTTCTCAAAAAAAAAAAAAAAAAGGAGTGGGAGGGGGTCGGTTATTTTTCCAACTCCCCTAGTATGAAATAAATCAACACGATTTTTTCTCTTCTACTAAATAACTATAGCACTAGTTTTTATACCGAGGAGGTGTGACTTCATTACGGAGATTTGTGCAAAGAATCAAAAGTCGATGAAAATTTAAATTCAATTCAGAATTAAAATTAAAATGTATACATATCTGATTACATAACTGCATATAGTTAACTAATTTTACTTATTTTGTTCACATTAAAATGTTTTTCTAGGTGCATTATTTTACTCTAAAGCAGACATAGAAGGTACAAAAATTATACTTTTTATACATGTAGGAGAGTGGCATAGTTTAAAAACTAGTGCAGTAAAATACTACAAACGCACAAAAAAGTAAACAACAAAATTTACGGTTTAAATAAGATTACTTGAACAAAAGAAATGAAATTCTATTGATTAAACTTCTTTGCAAGTTCACTATAAACATTTTCACCAAAAAAAAAAAATAAATAAATAAAAAAATAAAAAATAAATTCTTACCTAAAATTATAAAAATCACCTTATAGCAATCTGCGTAGGTCATGACCCGGAAATTACTTTCTGTATAATGTGTTTCAAATCGTCATGAACATAAAATACACTGGTAGCATCACGGGCACGATCGTTCAAATTAGGTAAGAAGTATAAGACGCCACGTGAATGTATTGCAACTGAAGTCATTTTAGTAAAGTGACCAGCAGACAGGGGGAAGTGCAATACAGTCGAACCCCTATTCGTTCAAAAGATAAAGTTGTTCAAAAAAAGTGCTAAAGATGAAGTACAGGGCGGTTAAAAATAAACTAACGGTACTCAGAAGCTTATAACTCCGTTCTACAGAACGGATCCGACTGAATCTTGAAATACATGTTATACATATCATGACTGACGAGATTTTTGCAAAAAAGTAATTTTAAATGTCATCGCGAGGTGGCGCTCTGGCGGTGTAAAAAAAATAAATAATGACATATTTTACTTATTTACACACTTATGTGCTCTATGGGCACACTTTGCCGGTCAAAACTATGCTGGAGGCGTACAACTGCGTTGTCAAAGGGCTCACGCACGTAATATGTCGGTAGGAATGAGAAAAAATACGGCGTACGAAGAGTAGCTGATGTTATTTGTCTATGAAGGCGAGGCGTGTATTGTCCGTTTTCCACGAGAAGGCACTTGTCTCCGCCTTCGTCACGTGGTATCCGATGATTCTTTTTCGCTGTTAAACTGTTGTTTCGCTGGCAGAAGGCCATATTCGGATCATAGCATTTTTTCGTAAAAACAGCAATTTTTAAGATGCAAGAATAACGAAAGTAACAACAGATAAGTGAAGTAAGTGATGTAACGGACACTAAGATTTTTTTTTTTTTTTTTTTTTTGCACATTAAAATTGCTGCCAAAGTTAAAGTTGTCTAGTTGTCTTACTTACAAGCACGCGGATATGTTTACCCATTACCCCGCATAAAATTGAAATCTGCGTTCGAGAAGGCGGGGCAAAGTGCCTTCTCGTGGAAAACGGACAATAGTTCAAAGAAATCATTCATCCGCGGTGAATATGTCTCTGAACAAGAGGGTACGCACATTAAACGTAAAGTATGTTTACTAGAATAAGTGAAGTGCTTCGGTAGCACTCTATTAAGATAAATTGGTGGTTTAGCTACCACTGCGTGACGAAGCAATTGCTCATACTGCGAAACGAGTGAAGACTATGATTCATTTCCTCACAAACGTGTCGTCTCGTGTACTTTCCCAATTGCCTGTCTAGCAAGGCCACCAGCTATAACACTTGTGACTTTTAGTTGTTCAGGCTCTCTCAAACGTCGTGTTTATCAAAGAGATATAGTAATGAAGTGGGCTTGAAGGCTAGTATCGTATATACGCCATGATTTATTCTCATCCCTTCTCATATGTTGCGTGAGACCGTTGATAATGCGGCAGTGCGCTTTAAGCATATAGCAAGGGATGCACTTAAGAAACATCAGTGTAAAAAAAAAATATTTCGTTATTCTTTATTTTTTAATTTATCTTTTCTTTTTACGTCATTAAAGCGCTGCCTGGTGGCAAAATTTCTAATTACATTTATTTTTTTTCGAAAAATTCTCGTCAAAATTTAAAGTTTCATTCGGATATGTCTAGTAGAATCGGAGCTACACTGCTATGCTAAGCACAAAAGTCGATTTGAAAATTTTTATCAAAATTGAGTTCTGATCATTAGGTGGTTCTTTGTCATATATGTCAATAAAATACAATGTTTCATAATCTTTAGCCGATGGGATTTTTTTTTTTTTTTTTTTTTTTGAAAATTCTGCAAAAGTTGCACCTGAATCAAATACATACAGATGCAAAACTTTAAGCTGTAATTTATCATTTTGAACTCAGCTGCAGATACGACTTTTGCACTGCAGTATAAACCTCTGAGTACTGTCAGTTTAATTTTAACCACCCTGTAGAAGAACCTTGCTTTACCTTGGATTTGTTTACGTGATCCAAACGTAAGATGCCGAAGCATGGACAAAAGCGGATAAGTAGCCGAACCACAGATTATTTTGAGATACTTTTGATATTTTAAATATTTTCAAGTTTCCTGTAAAACCGAATGACCACCTGCAACCTTATTCGTTTGAATATGTAGCAAAAAGTGATCCATATACGCAAATAAAATCGATTGTTTGTTTTTTTAGTTGTTTCATTGAAAGAGAAACGAAATAATTTTATGTTTCATTGATGTAAAGTCTTCAATAGCTGCTGGTCTTTGTTTAAAAAATCTATTTCCTAGAAAATGAAATCTACATATGCTGTTAAAATATAAAATTTCGTATATTCATGAGTGAGAAAAAATTACTAGCAATAGTCCGAGTGACAGATTACTAAGTCATTTAAATGCCGTTTGATTTTTATTTGCATTTACATTTGGAGCTTCTGCCTAAGTTTTGATGAGGACAGCGGATATTTTTATTTTAGGTCATATCTTTGATATCAACAAATAAGGAAACCAATGTCAGTCATCGCGAACTTGGTAAGTTTCTGGATAATCAAAGGTTAAACTTGAAGAAAAATATTTCAAACAAAAATTCTAATGGTTCCAAAAATCTTTAGTTCTTAAAAGAGTTCTTAAAATAACTTTGAAAGTTTTTTTTTTTTTTTTTTTTTTTGTATCACATTTCAAAATATACGTAAGGAATTTTGAAATATATTTACTTTTTTAAAAATAAGCTGCATTACATTTGGTAACTACACTTTATTATGTCAAGGTTATGTATAACTGCAAGGCAAAATTTCTGTTTCTACGTGGAATGATCCTATTATTTTATTTATTTAACATTACTTCTGACGGAACTCTTATCAATGCTTTGCGAAACCCTGGAGTGTTTTGAAACCCTGGTTTAGAAACTTAGCTCACAACCAACTACTTTGTCCCAGTTCATTTTCAACTTGATTTCATACCGGATTCACCTATTTAAAACCAACTATTTTTATAAGTGTTAACGTACCCGTTTTAACGTTGAGAGTCCTATTTTCGTCACGTTTTGTTTCTGAGTAAATTCCTTTTTTGTCTCGTTTCCTTTTATAGCGTAAATATCGTCATTAATTTTAATCTACTTTTGACCTTTAAAATAGATTAACCGCGAAAAGTTTCCTTCAGCACAGAAAAGCTTTTAGCTCTATAAATGTAGCCCATGCTGTATAACAAATAAAAAAAATCCTTCTGAAATCTTTATTTTAAAAAATCCATTGCCTTAAACGTATATTTATCAATTTATAAGTGAATGGGACAAAACGGAAACCTATGCAACGAAATACTTTTTTAGAAAAGACCTAATGACCCAACGAAAACTTTAGTCTTGATGCAATATTTTAACGATTTCGATTTAATGAAATTCAATCGCTTAGCTCTTTCGAAAGAAGAAAAAATTTACTAGTCTAGCAAAAGTATCATCAATTTAAACTTCAGGCGAAATTTAAAATCAGATTCTTGTTTACCAGTGCTAGAAATCATTATATGATGAATCTCTCTCTCTCTCTCTCTCTCGTTTTTTTTCCCTTCTTTTTCTTTACTTTTCCTGTCAGATAGTCCTTAAAACAGTTTTGATTGAATGGTTCTCAAAAAAAGAAAGTAAAACCGAGCTTAATGTTTCGAAACATTGCTTATTTATTTTTCTCCACTATATAAAAGAAATAGGTGATGAGGGTGTAAAAGTTCGAATCTGGAAAATGTTGAACAGTGTTTTCAAACTTAACAATACAGAAACAATGGAAAAGAACCGATTAAAAAGAAGTAAGAAATATATTTATTTTAATCGAATTATTCTTTTTACTTGAAAATTAATGAACAGTGCTAATTGAATTTCAAGAGAATGTTAAGACAATTTTAAGTGACGATTTTTAAATCAAAACTTAATTACTTAAAAAGAAAAAATCACTTGTTATAAATTTCAGTAAGGAATAATTATCTTCTATTTTATGATCATTAACTAATACTTTTTCAGCACATCAATTACTTATGGAACTTTGTATAATCCACTATTTCTATAATCTATCGTTTAAATTTTACCTCAACTTGAAATAACCATTATTAAAACAATACTAGTAGCATATTTTAGATTTTTCTTCCCAGAAAGGTGGAATTTTAACGCTTACCTTGTTGTGTTCAAATTATTCCTCAGTTAGTTGAATTCATAATAGTTGAAACGCTATTAGTCATTGCTCTGTAGTTTAATTAAGATATTCTAGATCACAACTTTAAAACACAACTAAATGCAGAAACAAGGAATACTACAAATTATTATTTATAATTGATAAAACATACTTGAATTCATATAATAAGACGAAAACATCTGGCAGTTGCAGACGTTGAACTTTTAAACACATCATTTGTTTTTCTTATCAGTGTTTTAACAGTAACAAGGAAAGAATTATTTTGTTTGCTTAAGTAAAGTTCGTCAGAGAACAAATAAAAAAATGCAGCAATAAAGTTATTATATTCATTTATTTATTCGGAACTCCAGCGCTCGAATACGCTACCTTGCGGTGATTTATAAAACTGCGTCTGCACCTAAAACATTGCCACGTTGCGCATCACGTGTGTCTGTTGACGTAAACGCGGTCAGTTTGTTCTGAGTAACGCATTCAACATGTCTAAGAACGCCTTCAACAACAGAAATTAATTCGTCCCTTAGTAGTATTCTCGAGCTTCTCAAAATAATTTCGAAAGCTTCTAAGCTTCTCAAAAGTATTAAATGGTGGAAGCGTAAACAAGAAAACTCTGGATTAACAAAATTGGATAACGTTATACCAGGTAAAATTTTTTATTGTTTTGTATGAATTTGTAAGAATATGGGGGTTTTTTTAATCTTAAATTAATTAAACTTACCATATTTTACAGCAGCATTTAGTTGGAATGGACAGTATGCAAAATATTTTCTTGAATATATTATCGTAGAACAAAATGAATAACCGAGAAAGAATTTACTTTATTCCTTTTATTCTCAGCTGAAAGGTTTCGCCAAATTTGTTTAGGGTTATTAATTTTTAGTATTGTGCGAGCAAAGTAGCCTTGGCGAGATTTCGCGTTTTTAGTTAAACCATTTTTAATTTTTATCATGAGTGGAATAAAATGGTAGTAAGATTACAGAATTCGATAAGTGAAAGGAAATAATGGTCAATCAACTGAAAAGAAAACTACCACCGTATATCCGTGAGAATTTTGTTGATGATTTGCATAACATGACACAATTAAATCGTAACTCAGAAATTAGAAAAATCGAAACAGAAAATTTTTAAATGAACCGATTCGGGAATTCGAGAGAAATAACTCAACTACAAATGGAAAAAAAAATAAGCTCTAGCCAAGCAAGGCAAAAAAGTATCATCTTCTTTCGATAACAATTTGTAATGTCACATTGAATTTTCTAGCATTAATTGTTATTCTTGTCAGGCCACAATTATTATTTAGTTTTATCAAGAATTGATAAATATCGAATTCAACATCGTGGAAATAGCTGCTTAGAACTACGAACTACGTAGTTTGCATTGATGTTTGACGTTTAGTAATGCTTCTTCAATTCTCATTTCTTTCTACGTGGGCCAGAATATCCACAAGACTTTGAAAATTAATTTTAAAAGAATAAAGCGAAAAAATCATACATAACAACAAAAATCACAACTTTTAGCATTTTCTTCGTTACCATGTGCGTTTGTTGTAGTTTTCAATTCCGCCATTAGACAGTGACTTCAGTGCCCCCTATAGTTCGTTGGAGTTGCGAATTTATTTTTATAAAATTACTTTTAACTATCAGACGATATTTTTCACTGCATATTACTTGGCTTCTATATGTCCGGAATGGATAACACCAACAAAGTTTCTAAACAAATCACTTTTGAGCAGTAAGAATAGTGGTAAAATTAATCCGGAGGGGAAAAAAATGCTTACACAAAAGGCATCTTTGGCGAAAAAGCCAACACGTGTGAAAAAATATCAAATAAGTTGAATTCAGCAGACACGGAAACCGATGTTAAATTGTAGCAAAAGGTGCGTACTATCATTTTTCTAATCATTCGGCATTAATTTGCTATCGCTTTGTTTACCCAAACCTGCAGGAAATCGCTTTTTTTCTCCTGTATCTGAACCCTTCAATGTTTTTTTCTCTTATTATTTACAGCTAAAATGTTATTTTTTTACGTTTAAGCGTTACATATACGTTTACGTAACGCTTAAAGTGTAATTAATGGCCGGATTTACGAAAGTACCAATTCTGTTCTTGAGCAAAGGGTGACAAAATGTAGGGGCCGCAAAGTTTTGATTTTTTTCATTCAGGCAGGGTAAAATGGTATTTAAAATGCAGTTAAATCAACCAGTTTCCCTAGAACCAGTTTATTACATTTAGTACATACCTCCAAACATATCATTTGAGTCTACATTTTGTGATATTTTTATTATAATTGTGGGAAAGAAAATAGTATCAAAACTAGATAGGAATCTTCTATTGAGCAACCATTATTCAATATTTGTTGACTAAACTGACCACTCAGCTCTAATTACTCTTTTTGTAAATGATAAAGGAGAGTCACCTGAACGGTTTTCAATCAACTTCAAAACTGCCAATTCCGCTGAAATCTTGCAATACATGAAATATAACTTTTTGATTCAGCACAATTTCTTATTTCTTAATACTTGAAAAAAAAGAAAAAAAGAGTCCATATCAACCCTCAAAATACACCGTCAAGTGATTATGTTTCGAAAAATCTTATAGAACTTCAAAAATAGTATTTTACTACTGTTTACTTATTTACTAAATAAGGGCTAAGACAAAACCATTATGTTATCGCTTGTTTAGCAAAACTTACAAACTTACAATCAATTTCTTATCACCATTCGGAAAACATTTTATCCCCGAAGAATTTCCAATCTATGAAGAGCGAAAATAGCTCTCCCCTCATTTCGTCTACCAAAAATCTTTGCGGCTTTGAAAATTGAATTTTATTTGACTGCGGCAAACTTCGAACGTACCCATGAGATGACTTCGATGAGCCCTCTGTCAAAATATTCTGCGTAAATAGACATTACAGTTCCAAGTGTGGAAAATAAGATTCATTCTACTGAGAAGATTTGCTTGTAGCTTATAAAGAAGTGTAATACGAGAGTCAGTGAGGGTTGGAGTACACTGCTATTTGCTCACCGTACTGGGACTCAGTTTAAATTAATTAAAATTTCCCCATTTCACGTCCGTAAAATATTTCTAAGAGGTTTTGAAAAGAGAATTCGGAAGAAGAAATCAGATCTTGGCGTAATTTATATTTACTGCGATGTTCTTGAATAAATATAATAAAAATGAGCACATTTTTTTTAATCGCATGAGTTTTATGATGGAGAAAAGTTGGTTTTATTTAACAAGATTTGTTTTGCTAATGAAAGGATTTTTAATTTATTTAAGAAGGGATTTTTATTTATATTTCATTATTTTTATTCCGTATGTGGAAGAATGAACGTAAAAATTTTTTGAGAAAGTCGTTGAACATTTTCTGAGAAATCAATGCGAGATGATCAAGTTGTAATTTCTGCAAGGGCTAGTAGGGCACTGGTTCAGGGCCTCCGCTGTTTGGTGGTCCCAAATTCTGCTATTTTATTTTTAATTTATTTTAAGATTTTGATAGATGTTCAGAAAATTATTTGGAAATATGGATTAGCGAATTCTCATGCTTCATAGCATTTTATTTACCCAAGTTGAATATTTTCTACTTTACAAAGAGTGGCATTATTAATCACTTCGAAACATTTTCGGAATAACATGGGAATAACATTCATGGTAATAATTTTCCGCCAATCATTACTTCTATTCGTCATCTGACAATTAAAAAATGCATTCTATTTTTTATTTTGAATCTGATTTTCAATTCAATAATTTCTTTGCAAATTATTTAACATGTTATCAAAACTGTTTGACATAATCTAACTGTCTAATTTTTTGCCGCACAAGTTGCATCACTTAAGAATTTCATTACACTGATAAACTTTTTCTTAGGAGTTTTTAACAAATATAAATAACCCTACTTATGTTAATTATTAAGAAAATATTCATAAAAAGTGAAGTTGGTTCTCATTTGAGAGAGATCCTTAAATCTGCCAAAGATCCTTAGATCTCCTTCTCTCTCCTATCCTTAGGTATCCTTAGATCTCCTCTTAAATCTGCCAAATGAGCTGTTTTTTGGCGTTTAAAATGGTTTTCCTTCTTTTTTTTTGCAGAAAAATGATCATGAAGATGATTAGTAGGTATTATTTGGATGGGTTTGGTCTTCCACTATGTCTCTAAGTGAATTTTATCGTGGACTTGAAACAAATAATTGATTTGCAAAACATTTTATAACCTAAAAAATTGAACTTTTTAAAATGTACATTTAAGGGCATTCATGAGCACTCACTGGAGAAATATGAGGTTGTTAATTAAAATTTCCCAGTTAACATCGATTGAGGCAGGGAGCTTATGACCCACCTTTGCCCAATTCTGGATCCCAGTTTTAGGAAAATAAATTTATGATACCTTGAAATAACTAGTACTTGGATTGAAGGATGTTAATTTTCATTGAGAAAACTTGTGCTGACAAAAATTAAAAGGGATTTCTATTATTCTGAGAAGCAATGATCCGACAAGTACTATTTGCTCATCAAGTGAAAACTTTCTGAACGAAAATATAAGGGTCATTCTTCAAAAAGTATAACTTTCCTGGCACACTCCTTTTGCTGTAAAAACATTAAGAAACAATTCTTTTGTCAATGCTTTTTAGTTTCATCAAAAATATATCAATTTATATATGCCAACAATTTTTCAATAATAATTTTTATTTTAATATATTTTTGGTTCACAACATGTGAATTCTCACCTCCGTGGCGTGTCACACCCTGGTGTGATTGTTTATGTTGCTCAATAACTTGTTTCATTAAAAGTTTATACTTATTTATTTATTATTCCTTTTACAAGTGTCTCAAATACTAATTGTTTAAGTATATTTACTTGTGTAATATTTTTTTTTAGTTCGTTTTAGTAGGATAGTATCATGTCACACAATGAATTCTCACCTTCGTTACCTAAACACAAAACACCATTTCTTATTAACATGCGGCAGTAATAACATCACATTTTATTTTCCATGATACCTTGTTTATTTTCAGCCCTAAAAAAGTTGTGAGATTTTTGTCGAAAAACAAGAAGATAGATTTTGTTTAAAAAACTAAGTGTGGTTATTGTGAACTCTCACCTCCGTGAATTTTAATTTCAGAAATGTAAATTAATGTAAAAAAAAAGAAGTGAACATGTTTTCATATGTTTAACGTGTGCAGATTGTAGCAACGAAGGAAAAAAATATTTCCCTGAAAAATGTATCCATTAGGCCTATATTAATGGGAAATTTCTCACCTCCGTGACATGCCTTATCAATGTCATTATTTCTGAGGTGAAAATAAATGATGGAGGGGAAATACATCAATATTAGGAATTCTACCAAAATTATAAATTTCCAGCATTTTCTCTAATTTACTAAATACTATTTTTAACACACATTTGAAGTAAAAGGATAACTAAAAATCAAGCCGTGCTTTAATTAAGAGAGCTTAATATTAGATTCCCACTAATCATTAAAATAGCTGATTGTTTGCAAAATTAACAAAATTATTACTTTGATATTAAATTGACCTCGATTTTTAAATACTAAAAGGTTTTTTTTATTTCCGTGAACAACGTATTTTGTTATTTTTTGTATTTATGAGTAAAATAATTGGAACTTAACTGGGCGGCCATTGTTCATGGTTACTTCTAGTAAGTAACACTTTCATGTAAGAATTTAAAAAAAAAGAAAACATAAAGGTTTCAAAATTGAAAAATATTTGCGTTCAAAAGTTACATTTTCTGAAGAATAACCCATTAATAAAAACATGTACTAATGTAATTGATTTAATACCTTTCAAATGTATTCAGCTCTGCAAAACGTTTACCAATACACTACTGGAAAATTAAAATGTTTAGGGTATAATTTCTAGAACTGATAGGAATAATTCATAACTGCATATTCCACATTCGAAAAAAAAAATTAACCAAGCAAACATTTCTACCAGTATCATTTTATGACTGTATCTGGGATCAAAATATCTGTACCTCAGAGCCAGACTAACTTAAGACCAAAATTGGCAATTTTCAGGTGAATAAAACTTTATATGAGGCAGTGAGAAGCAAAGGGATGTAAGTAGCAAAATTAAAAATTTAGATATAACCAGTACAAATAGTAGGGTAACCTCTTCTCTGTCCTGGAGAAATAGACAGTACTAGTAGCTCTGGTGGGTGCTGCTGTACAGCATGATTTAGAAAAAAAAAATCGATGAAAACCTACCTAAGATGTTATCTGTAAACACGTTTTACTCAAAACTTGAACATGTCCACTTACACCCCTTTGCTTCTCACTGCCTCATATGTAGAATTTTATTCCACATCGATTCATCATAACGTAATTTCATTAAAAAAAAAATCCTTTATAATTATTTACCAGCATAAAAGAGAGCGAGCCCTATCATTTGTATGCACCAGACGAAAGTTTTTTTGCTGACCTGCAAAGAAGCAATCATCTGACTTACGTTAATCTAGCTCTAAGATATAGACATTAACTTTACATACAAGAAAAAAAAATAAGCGGTCAAGTTTTGTTCAACAGAGTTATTTATACGAAACTTCAAAGAAAAAGCATATTATAGAGTTTTTTTACTTAAAGTAGTTTTGTGCTGTGTTTGATTGTACAATTTGGTGTAAATCTGTCTCCAAATACGAACATATCTATCACATCACATAATTTACCGGTTAAGTTTAAAGCTTTTCCTTTCTACTTACGTTAACATTGCTATATTTTCTTTGCGTTTTATCTCTGTATATTTCAAAAATACATTTGTGTATTGCATAGATTTCGTTTCACAAAATATTAAGATTTCAATGAAGCGCACACCAAAACTTTTGGCCTTTAAAACTCATTTGGAAAAACTACAGAGGTTTTGGAGAATCAAGTAGGATTCCTCGTTTATGGATAAAAATGTGCACAAGAGTGAGCAAATAAATCTTAGAAGGACCAAATACTGTGAGTTAATTTCACGAGTGTGGCAATTGGTGTCAATTCAATGTGTAGTACATTCTCCCCATTCTGAGCACACGGGAACCGAACAAAAGTGTTCAGATTATGGGAGTTCAGATTATAGAGGGAGACTATGGATGATACATAAGTATTCGGCGGGATCATCAAAACGTGTTCAGAGTATCAGCTTGTTCACAATAGGGAGCATTCAGATAGAGAGAGTCCACTGCCATACAGTGCAACCAATTTTCGTTTACAACACGTTAAATTATCGTACTGTTATTACAATGTACAATGCTGTGGAGAAGGATCAATATTAGGGGGAGAGTGGGGATACTTGAAGCCTTCAGCAGACCAGTTTTCCCTCTTGAATCTGTAAACTACTATTATACACAATTTTAATGCTGTATATTTACCGAGCAGCTGTGGTCAGTTTACATCCTAAAGTGCCAAGCAACCTGTTTTGAGCATGCTTTGAGGCTATAGGTGTCGTTGTCCATTTTCAGTGGTGAGATTATTTTTTTGAACAGTGGATTATATATCGGCTGCCAGGTTTTTAAAGAAGCTAAGCCCTACATACATCGTTTTTATGATACGGTATAAGATACAAAAAGATGTTACAAGAGAAGTACTACGTGTTTTTGCGCTTGTATTTGACTTATTTTGTTGCAATTTTGAAATGTGTATTAAAAGTTTGTACATGGGTGTACTTGATCCCTTCTAACCAAGGAGACTTGATCCGGGATCAAGTGTCCTTTAATATGGTAAGACACTTAAAATGTGTACTATTTATTCTACTTGCTGCTTTATGGAAATCCCGTTGAGTTACAAAAAAAAAAAAAGCCTAAAGGGGAAAACTCTTATTAGAAGCAAAAGCTTACAAAAATATAAAGAACTGGCTTGGAAGAGGTGTTTTGTTACCACATTATTTCTAAAAAAGCAAACTAGCTTTTAAATATACTATGAAGTTTGTCGAGTGCTCAACTTTGCCAAAACCGTTGTTAAAATTCGAAAATGCATTTTCCCCCCCTTTTCTTGCGAACCACTAGATGCAGACTAGTGTTGATTTGTAAATCTTTTCATTAGATTTTATTATGCTTCTTCTGTCGGGAGTGGGTTAGTGAGACAAACAGTTTAATCTCTACCAATACAAAAAAAAAAAGAATAACAGTAATTTAAAGTTAATTGTTTATATAGTTAACAAATTAATTTAAGGGTTGAACCCAAACAAATATAGTTTAGCAAAAAAATAACGTTGAAAAATAAATGTTTTGCAATTACCAAAAAAATATTTATCACTTTTAAAAAGTACCATAAAAATAAAAACTTTATTCATAATTTGCTGCAATCGGTGAAATATAATCACTAGTTTATTAAAGAATGTGATATATTTTGAAAATAAATACATTTATATTGAATGAATTTTTTGTTAAAAGAAATCAGTACCATTTAAAAGATATCAAATCCATAAACTTGGATTTCTTTGCACTTGTGAAGAAAATAAAAAATCATCATTTTCTTTATACATGTACAGCAGTCCGTAGAATTAGCGCTACGACTGTATAAAGCAACTCATGGAAATGATCTTTAATACAATGGAAGGGGGAAAAATCTAACTTGGTTGGCTAATGTTTGATTTGCCCGGAGACCATAGCTATCTGTACAAATGTATTTAATCAGTCGTAACGCAACCAGAAGACACATATATATATATGATTCATTTACACACAACCTTATCTGGGATTTGGCCGATGAAACGCTTATTTGCAGAAGAAAATGGTTGGATAAGAAAAAATATATTGCTAGTTAGTTTGCGGGGAAAAATGGATATGCAATTTTAATGGAGAAAAAATTGCTCTGCTTTTCTTTTCACAAAAGAATATAGTTAAGCAATCACGATATCATGAGACTGCGGGTTACTTAATAATGCATTGGTTTGAGAAACTATTCCGATAATGAAAGATGTAAACATTCTCAAAAATATACTTTCATTGCATGCATCGATAAATTTAGTGTCATTTTCCAATACTGGTGTTTAAGAAAAGAATTGTGAATTTAATATTTATTGTTCAAAGACTTCTTTCTTCCTTTAGAAGTTTGGGTACACTGGAATATTTTGTAGACGGGTGAAACTTTATTTTTTTTTTTATTAGTTAGAAGTGATGAATAATAAAAGAGGAAATACACTGTTTTTAACTTATTTCTCATCTGAATTTCTTTGGAATAGTCATGTTGATTAGAAATTTAAGCAGTTCTTATCGGAAGTTCTTATCTTTTATGAACACAAACCATCTGCAAGCATTTTTTTCCGAATTATATATATTATCTCCTCTTTTGCTGACGAAGAATGTTATTGATTTATTGCTCTTTGGGTGAATTGTTTTATTACATCGAAGAGGAAAGAATGTGCTATTTTCAAACTTAGTGCTTCCGAATTTTTCATATTTAATGCTGCCTGCATATAAAAACTGAGAGAGTAAAAAGCAAAATATTTACCGTTGTGTTGAAGCAACTAAATCAACCCATTTACAACAAATAGCAAAACGTTTTTCCATTCATTTGTTTTGGGGGCACAGGAAACACCTCCCTTTCCTAGTGCACAAAATTCCATAGACGTGTTTAGTATCAGAGAATACTTCTCTACAAGCAATATTTTTAATTTTTTTCTTTGATTGTGGCATAATTATTTATTAGTTCCTAAAGTGGCTATTGTGATCAAAGTAATATTCACCTTTGCCTAAAAATTACGTTATATTTGTGCTGATAAATTCAAATATAGCCATTATTCATGTTTCATGTTTTTTTTTTAAATTATTTTTATGGCTCCCCCCCCCTCCAAAGATCTGAGCTTTTAAAAAAATTTAAAAATTTCAAAAAACAAGGAATTAGTAAGAAATAAATACCAAGTCAAAACAATATCTGTATTCTGCGTTTTAATGCCTTGTAAACTTTTAAGAGAACAGCTTGATTTTTAAAATATGAATATTTAAATTGATAAATAGCACTCAATCACGATACCATTTTCATTCATAACTACAAATGTTTTTTTTTTTTTTTTTCGTTTACTTACATTGCATAAACGCTAAAAATATTTTCCCAGTATCCTTACATATCAATGAACCTAAAAAATACATTACGCATTCTTAAGCTGTGATGAATTACATTAATACGAGCACTTTTGATTTGCAGTGTACAGATGAACTTGTAACAACGGTGAAACTTAGCACAAAACTAGATTGGAGCATCAGAGGAACACATTGAAATGAATTTTCTAATATTCAACTTTGTTTCATTTTAATTACAATAACAAGCTTAATTTTCACATGAATTCACTAATACGGAGAGAATGCCCTGCATGATTAAGTTGGTATACCTGTCGAATACCAATTTCTCTCTGTAAGATAGGATACTTCTCTTGAAGCTTCAAAGTTAATTAGAACTAAAATACTATTTGTTCTTATCTAACAAAAGTTTATGGCTGACGTGGATTCCTAAACAATTTTCGCCAGCTGTCCATCAGCCGTTTATGTTACTTTTAATTATTTCTCTCGCTCTCTCTCTTCTTTCCTCGAAGTTCAAGTTTTTTTTTTTTTCATTATTACTTGAAGGTTTTAATGTTCTAATGCTTATTACAGTAATTTTTGTTCTTTTTTTTATTTTTAATTCTCTTAGTTTTTTTTTTTTTTTTTTTTTTTTTTTTTTTTTTTTTTTGCAGGCAGGCAGCGCCGGATTGGGGGAGAAGATTGTGCTTATTTCTATTTAAATAAATAAAACACGCGGTGGTTTCCCCTCTTTCTTCTTCCTTGCCGATTTTAAATTGCAACAACGATACACAACATTTTTCTACCTGGGGCCACACTTCATATTAAGATGACCTCAGGGGCCGGAACAAATATAAAACTGAAATCTGTATCTTTTAGTGTTTTTTCTTAAGCAGCATGGTAAAATAAAGAAAGTTATAAACAAATAATTGTTGTTGTCATTACCTTATACTTATATCGTTAATGCGAAATTTGCTACTGTTTTACATAAACCGATTTCTGAATATTTGACTTCAGCTTTGTATAAGATGGTGACTATTAACGTGCACTTAAAAAAACTAAAACAGAAAGAAAGAAAAAAAAACGTTCAGCATCAATGAAGAGGAGGAGTGATTTCATTATCTGTTACTCGGCGGGAGTTAATACCGGAGTGTGAAGGAGGGTTTTGCGATTGGTATGGAAGGTTCCAACTAAAAGGTGGTT
Source organism: Uloborus diversus (assembly GCF_026930045.1). NCBI lineage: Eukaryota > Metazoa > Arthropoda > Arachnida > Araneae > Uloboridae > Uloborus > Uloborus diversus. Next base: position 89,431,212 of record NC_072733.1, on the reverse strand, counting down.
ATTTTTTCGCGTTGAACACAACAGGGCACATGGGTCAGCTGCACGGGCAGCATTAGGCTTGCGGGATGCAGCTTGGGCACCAGTGTTCTAGAAAGACCCACTCTAGTAACTCTCTTTTAAATTTCTTTAAAGGGAAAGAATCTATTAACACTGAAATAAAAAATTTTTAGACCAAACGCGTTGCAAAATTCAATATATTTTTTTTTTCACTCCACCCTATATTCATAGGAGCAATTACTATTTATTGCAGTGCTGCCAATAATGTTATTAATTTTTTCTATGTCCTCTTACTCTTCTTCCCCATACTAAACTTTCTTTTAGCACAAAATCGTGTAATGTCTCCGTCATTACCGGTAAATGTCAAAAACAAATGAATTTAACATGTACTTACGAGTTTCAGAGTTTTAACTTTTTTAACTCCTCGAGAAAAATGTCCTTCTTTAAAACTTTCTCAAAATTTGGTTATTTACGTTAGATGTTTAGAACAAGCTACATTGAATAATAAATAAGGTTCAATTTGATATATTTGATATGTTTTGAAATTTTTATAAGTTAAATTCGAGAAATTGCCTTCTGAGGTTCACACCATTCTTGCTGTATGCCGAATTTTATGGTTGAAAATTCGGTAATTTGTCTGTTCACTACCTACGCACAAACGCACAACGCTTTTGATAAGGTACCGCATGTTGCTCTTCTCAGCAAATTAGCTGATGTAGGAATAGGAGGAAAAACTTTACTTTGGGTTAGGAACTTGCTGACTGGAAGGAAATAAAGAGTAGTTCTGAGGAGAAATTATTCTAAATGGAGTGATGTTTTAAGCGGGGTTCCTCAGGGTTCAGTTTTAGGCCTCTCTTGTTTATTATTTTTATGAATGAGGATGTTTCTGGAATGAGGATATTCTGTTTTGCTGATGATGTAAAAGTTATGGGGATTGTAGAAAATGAAGAAAGGGTAAAAGAGCTTCAACAGGATTTAGATTATATTACTAAGTGGGCGGATAGGTGGGGTATGGCAGTTAATGTAGGGAAATGTCAAGTGCTACACTTAGGTCGCGGAAATAAGCGTAAGAGCTATCGTTTACAGGGTTCAATCATTGGTCAGACAGAAAATGTTATTGATCTGGGTATCTTAATAAATTGGGACTTCAAGTTTAGTCAACAGTGCAGCATTGCAAGTAACAAAGCCAACAGAATGCTTGGGTTTATCAATAAATCTATTTCAAACAAATCTAAGAAGGTTCTTCTACCTTTATAAAGGAGTTTATTAAGACTCCATTTTGAGTATGCTGTGCAGTTTTGGTCACCTTGTCTGAGGAAAGATATTTGTGTATTGGAAAGGGTTCAAAGAAGGTTAACTAGACTAGTAAGGGGACTTTCAGATTTAGATTATGATACTAGACTTAATAGGCTTAATATGTATCGCCAGGAGCAAAGGCGGATCTGAGAGGATATGATTCAGTTATTTAAATTTATCAAAATGAATGATGATTAAATTTTGCACCGAAAGCAGGACGAGGAGTCATTGTTTGAAGCTATTCAAATCTCAGGCTAACCTGGAAATAAGGAAAAACTACTACTTTAGTAGGGTTGTGGGCACTTGGAACAGCTTACCGGAAGAGGTGGTAATGAGCAAGGGGGTGGATAGCTTTAAGAAGGCCATTGATCTTCATTGGGGACTAATTAATTGACTAGGACCAGCCTAGCTGGGCCAAGAGCCTGTTGCTGGTTGTCACATTTGTATTTGTATTTGAAAGCTTCTTTTAATAAACATTAACAGACATCAAATTCACAGAATTTAGTAAATATTTGCATTTGCATAAAAATTTAAAAAACACATTAAAAAGCATAAAATTTATTTAAAAATTTAATGTTACACTCTACAGTGAAAATAGCAATCAAACAATAATTGTATTTTGATTGCTATTTTCATGCAATCAATTTTAATATATTGCTTCATTTCAACAATGAAGAACCGATTATAACAAAAATATAATACAGTATGAAAACTCGGGAAAATAGTTATACACTATCTGCTTGACAACTCAGCATTGAAACTATTATAGAAAGGACAAAGCGATCTTATGCATCATCATATCAATATCAAGGTATCAATACTAGGCATTACATTTCGTAAGTATTTTTTAAAATGTTGAGCCTCTCACAGAAAATATTTCTAAGTAAATACTAAACGTTCAGCTTTTACGTGGAAAACAAATGTTAGATTAACAACGTTGCGACGTATAAACTTACAAGACAAAATCGCATACACGTGTTTCGGCCATTCAATGAATAAAAAAGTAAGTAGAGATATAAAGGGTTGATAAAAACATGTTTAAACCGGGGAACAAATCAGATTTGTCAAGGAAATTTTGAAAACTTCCTAAATTTAGAAATATTTAAATTTTTAGTTCATTTTTCCTACAATGACGTCATTTTTTACTAGATTTTTCTTCATCACCTTGCTCAGTAAAAAAAAGAAAGAAAGAAAGGTATTCTCAATGATATTAAAACAAAAATTGAGAGGCTGGTTATAGTTGATTTACATTTTAATTTCTCTAGTTTTTTAAATAATGTGAAGTACCAAAGTAAAATTTCACCTAATAAATAATATCACTATTTTTCAATCAAATAATGGTTTCAACACTTTTGTTGACATAATTTATTTCATATGGGAAAAAAAAGTCTCGAAAAAGGTTTTTGAAGTGTATCAATAGTACCCAACGTGGATCAAGTTGATACACAAATGAATAAGCTGTTACGCTGAGATAATAAGCAAAGAAATAAAGCAGTTAAGAGGTTTTTTTTTCTTTCTTTTTTTTTTTTAAGACTGTGACAAAATGTTTGAAGTTTTTTTCTGGGGTAAATAATTAAAGTAAATCTTATTTAAAGATAATATAAAAATATGTATTGTTGTCTTCTCCGAAATACGCTCTCTCAAATATTTCAAGTGGTATTTTAAGTTCCAAGTAAGAAATCTGTTAGAACTGGCAAGAAATAGCTGCTACCCGTACTCAATAAAAACAATACAACAACGT